>NW_015386114.1:431954-461438 GCF_001527695.2 Protobothrops mucrosquamatus | reverse complement strand
AATATGGAGAAGATGGATTGTTTATATCTAAAAGAAGCATAGAGTGGTGGAATATAATTTAAGTTTTTAGTAAATTTGCTTTTTTTTTTTCTTTTATATTTTACCTACTCATGTAGAATAATATACTTTGTGGAGTTAGAGATATTAATATTTGTTTACTTATATTTGAATATTATCCTGGGATTAGGTTTGGGAAGTCTGGGGGGGTGGGGGCTGGGTTTTCTTACAGTATTGTGTAATATTTGTGATGTTTTTTTCTATGATGAAAAATAATAAAAATTTTATATTGAAAAAAAAAAAAAAAGATACAGAAGGATCTGGACAGAATTGAACACTGGGCACTATCTAACAAAATGAAATTCAATGGTGAAAAAAGCAAGGTTCTACATTTAGGCAAGAAAAACCAAGTGTACAGGTATAGTATAGGGGGTACCTTGCTCAATAGTAGTAACTGTGAGAGGGACCTCGGAGTCTTAGTGGACAATCACTTAAATATGAGCCAGCAGTGTGCTGCAGCTGCCAAAAAGGCCAACACAGTGCTAGGCTGCATTAACAGAGAGATAGAATCAAGATCACGTGAAGTATTAATACCACTTTACAATGCCTTGGTAAGGCCACACTTGGAATACAGCATCCAGTTTTGGTCACCGCAATGTAAAAAAGATGTTGAGATTCTAGAAAGAGTACAGAGAAGAGCAACAAAGATGATCAGGGGACTGGAGGCTAAAACATATAAGGAACGGCTGCTGGAATTGGGTATATCTAGTTTAATGAAGAGAAGGACGAGGGGGGACAGGATAGCAGTGTTCCAATATCTCAGGGGTTGCCATAAAGAAGAGGGAGTCAAGCTATTCTCCAAAGCGCCTGAAGGCAGGACAAGAAGCAACTGGTGGAAACTAACCAAGGAGAGAAGCAACCTAGAACTAAGGAGAAACTTCCTGACAGTTAGAACAATTAACCAGTGGAACCACCTGCCTCCAGAAGCGCTGAATGCTCCAACACTGGAAGTTTTTAAGAAGAGACTGGACAGCCATTTGTCCGAAATGGTATAGGGTTTCCTGCCTGAGCAGGGGGTTGGACTAGATGACCTCCAAGGTCCCTTCCATAGAATTTGGAAGGGTCTATTTAGATAATAAAAAAGATGCTAAGACCCTAAAAACTGTATAGAGAAGAGCAACAAAGATGATAAGAGATCTGGAAGCTAAACCATACGATGAATGGTTGAGAGAATTAGGTCTGTCCAGTGTAACAAAGAGAAAGACTAGGGGTGACATGATAGCAGTCTTCCCAATATTTGAGGGGCTGTTACAGAGAAGAGGGGGTCGACCTATTCTCCAAAGCGCCTGAAGGCAGGACAAGAAGCAACAGATGGAAACTTATCAAAGAGTGGTCCAGCCTAGAGCTAAGGAGAAATTTCCTGACAATGAGAACAATGAATCATTGGAAAGGCTTGTCTCCTGAAGTTGTGGGTGCTTCAATATTGGAGGTTTTCAAGACGAGATTGGACAGCCATTTGTCTGGTAGGTCTGCTCAAGCAGTAAGTTGGACTAGAAGACCCCCAAGGCCCCTTCTGATCTTGTTATTCTAGATTCTAGATCATCTGTATTCTTGATCAGGGATGGGAACCAAGTTAAAACACTCTTGATCATGTTTTTTTTTCGTTTTTTGTTTTAGCTTCGGCTTGAATGCCTCTCCCAAAAGACAGCTCATCCCCTTTTTAGGTCATGAGTTCTTCTAACTGTTCTTACCGTTAGGAAATCTGTATGTAAATGGAGAGAAAAATAATAATAACTCCATTGTTCTCCTGCCTCAGATGCAAAGTCACACTTCCTGTTTGAAGAAAGACACTCTGGTCATACATGGTGCCTTCACTCCATCAATATCCCATCTTTGCTACACACCAGAGCTTTCATTCATGCAGAGGTTTCAGATTCAATGATCAATATTAGTAAGGACACAATGGCTGTATTCTCCAAAGAACAAATTAAAAGCCAATGCTTTACATTGCCTTGTAAACCTCGTAATGCAACACTGCTAAAGTGTGGCGTTATTAGAAGAGGCCTGTTTTCTCCATCCTGCTTCTAATGATACGAACTGGAGACCATCTAACCCCTTTCCCCGGCAGTAAGTTTATTTGAGGCATATTGAAAAGAAATTCAAAATAGTCTGGCAATGAACAGATTAAACATGTACATTCTCCTGGCTTTATTCTCACTTGGTTAGGGTTTATCCTTTGCCTATCCAATGTTCTTATTTTCCCTTTGAGATCACACATGACCAGTCCAAAGAATTCTTCTTGAATTAACCAAGGTGCTTCTGCGTTTGCTTCACGTATCCAAATCCATTGCTGGAACTGTGTCCTGCAAAACAACGGTTGGAAAAAAACAAGCGATAAAAATAGGACATCTAAGTTAATTTTGAGATTTTTTTTTAGGAAATGGCAAGATGAACTAGCTCCTTTCCACTAAAACAATCTGATTTCCTGTAACATATTTGTTTGGCTCTTGTTTCCAGATCCCCCCCCCCTAATATTCTGGCCTCAGACTGGTCTCTTCAACCCAAGGATCTATTTCCTGCTTATTATGCTAAGATGGAATGTTGAAGGATTATTTGAAGGTAGACCTTGACTTACAAGCACAATTGGAACCAAGATTTCTGTCGTAAGTTGAATCGGACACAATGTTACAATCATTTTTTATGATAGTCATTAAGTGAATCCATAGTTGGCAAGCGAACACTACAGTTGTAAGTGTGAATCCATTCTTCTGAATAGGTGCCAAAAATTGGCAGAAAATGGTGATCATGGGACCCTGGGACACTGTAGCTGGTTGTAAGTGTGAGCTGGTTGCCAAGTGCCCGACTTGTGATGGTGTGATAATGGGGATGTGTGATGGTCATAAATGCCAGGACCAATCGTAAGGAGGACTGGACTTTTTTCAGCACCGTTGTAACTTTGAACGTCAAATATTCAACAAACGGTAATAAATTGAGGATCACCTATATCAACAACCCTTCTAGATCCATGTTCTTCAAATTGCTGCTCCTCAGAAATATGATTTAATCATGATCTGCCTTTTTAGTGCTGGAACTTACCAAAATAGTCCTTGTAGTATTTGGGTCTTAGATTCCATCCATCTGGAAAAGGAAAAAGAAATATCAACTCAGCGAAGCTTAAGTATCTTCACAAATGACTATGTGGCACAGCTAACAAGCATGGTGAGCATTCTTTTCTTCAAATTGCTTTAAAAAGGAAATGACAAAATTTTGTTGTGAACTACCCAGGGGATGCTAGTTGTGCTTTAAGTTGTGAGACAAGGTTGCACAGAGGCATTTCTGGTCTCTGGAAACCAAGAAACCTGGAGAATTATAGTAAGAAACAGCATTGTTTTATTTTAGTTTTTGTATCAACTTCCAAAGGTAATTCCACACCTGGAGCTATCTAAATTATGAAATGTGGAGACAGGGCAAAAATGGGTTTCCTCAACTTTTTCTGCATCTTAGGTCTAGTTCTTCTTCTCCACCACCTCTTCTAGGACAACTTTTAATGAACACAATTTCTCTACCTCTGTCTTTTGAAAGAAATCCTTATGAATGTAACTTTAAGATACTATCTTGCGTGGCCATGATTTATGGGCTCAGATGCTTCACATTCATGCCAGTAACTCACCGGAGTTCCCACGTAGCTTGATGCACTGCCCCTGGTTGGGGATGCCCTCGGCGGCATTCCCGGGATGGATGATGTGGCATTCAAATCCTGTTGGACAATGCAGGGGGTCATCTCCATCCTCAGTGGTGCTGCATGTTTCAGCTATGGAAACAAACATCTCAAGATCAATGAAGGTCCATCATGGCACGTTGGAGCTACTACTGCTGTGGTTCTACTACTCTACCTTGTAGGACTTCTTCTGGTCCATCCAAGAGCCAGCCATTTCCACCCAACCAGCGAGGTTTGGGCTGAATCAGCCAATCTAAAACTTTTCAATGAAAACAGACAGAATATCTCTTATTATGAAGAAGAAGCATCAATAAAGGAGAATATTTGTACCTCAGGGTTGAAATGAGAGGTCCTTGGTGCTCTCTGAGCTTGGTGGTTTTCTTGCAGACCTTTCATTACCCAAACTTGGTAACATCATCAACATCAACTAGATTAGCCCCGATGATGTTACCTAGTTTGGGTAATGAAACGTCTGCAAGAGAATAACCAAATTCAGAGACCACCAAGGAAGAAGAAGCTTTTAACAAGATGAACAGAAGAGACCATGCCAGTGGGTTACACCATGCTGTAACCATTATTTGATGATCTATGCCATGCTAATGGTTCCTGTTCCTGTGCATCTTTCATCCCTTTTGTAGAATCCCATAATACTGTAGCATCTTGGAAAACAACTAGGTCTACCAGCTTAAAGAGATGCTTCCATCTATCTTACACCCATCCTGGCGAAGGACTTACAAGAACAATTAAAAAAAAAGCAATATCCAAGACCTTTGTTTTGGGATATAGCAAGTTGCAAGGATCCCATCGGCCAAGTGTCCTTTGGACCTACTGTGATAGCATCTCCAGCATGAGCTATTATGGGCTGATTTACCTGGGGGTGGTGGCACCGATTCTAAACAGGCATAGATGCATCCATTATAGCAACAGCGTTTGTGCTTCTCGCATTCAGAGTCCGACCGACAGCTGGGTGCTTCACATGCTCGTTCTGGCAAGGTCTGTGATGGTGGTGGACACCGGTCATTCTTCTGGTAGTGTGCACTATGGGGATGAAGAGAGTCCTCATAATCCTGGAAGAAAGCAGATCTTTTTACTCGATCCCCCTTCAGCATTTTTCAAACACATTCTCCCATCCTTTTCTATCAGACTTACTACACACCTGTTCACCTTTGCAACCTGACAGATTGTTCAACGTTTTCACCAACCGAGGGATAGAAAGCTCGCAGGGAGACAATGCTTTTTCTTCTGAAAGATTTTGAGAATTGTGTCTAATGCTTAGATATTCCACAAGGTGGCACTGGCTGGCAAGGACAATTCGGCAGAGCCCTCAGCTTGAGGATGGCTCCATACCCAAACTGACCCATCCGCGGGTTCTTGAAAAGTGAAAAACACCAGAATGCGGATTAAATTTCATATGTTTGCCAAAGGAGATGACTGACCTTTATTGATTTTTAGCAGTATTTGCAACTGGGGAACAAACCAACAGATTGAGAAATGATCTGCAAACTCTCACCCAACATGGGCAGGGCAAGTTGTTATATCTAAACATGGCGCAAACTCCACACTCACACTAGCACTGATGATGTTGCCTGGTTGGGTAATGAAATGTCTGCAAGCAAACCACCAAGCTCAGAGAGCACCGAGGATTCACAAAAAATGTACCCTGATGAGAAGTTACCTGGTACAAATTCTTTGAAACAAATATGTGGTCACTAAGCCCAGAGAGCCCCAAGGACCCCACAGTTCTCCTTCTCCTCCTCCTCCTCCTCCTCCTCCTCCTGCTCCTCCTCCTCCCCCCCTGCAGCACTGATAATGTTACCTAGTTTGGTAATGAAATGTCTGCAAGAAACATCTGCAAGAAAACATCTGCAACAGAGCGCACCAAGAACCCCATAGTTGTTGTCATCATTGTCCTCCTCCTCCTCCTCCTCCTCCTCCTCCTTCTCCTCCTCCTCCTCCTCCCTGCAGGAGGAGGAGAAGGAGGACTGTGGGGTCCTTGTTGCTCTCCACATTTGGTGGTTTACTTGCAGACGTTTCATTACCCAACTAGATAATGAAACAATTTGCATTGTTCCCAAATGCAAATACTGCTAGCACTCCCTTCTTCCACTGATGATGTTACCTAGCTGGGTCATGAAACGCCTGCAAGAAAACCTCCCAGCTCAGAGAGCACCAAGGATCCCCGCAGTTCAACCCTGAGGTACAGGTATTCCCTTCTATTGATAATTGGTCTGTTCTTACTTGTTCTCCGGCCTCTTCTGTGGCAAAACGTCATGCTAAGTTAAAACCTTTCAATCAGGAGCATGGGTCTCTTGTTTGCCCCCCCTGAATGGCGCCAACATCTTCAAGGTCAGGTCACTAAATTTGACTTCACAGCTTTCTCCTACTTTGGTCCACATTCTCTCCTAATTAACCAGAGGCATCCTGAGTATTTTTGCTAGCTCAGGGATACGCGGATGACATGTCACCAGGAATAAAAATCCTTTCAAAAGGATTATTGCTAATCTTTTCAGATGAGAAAGATTATATCCTACAGAGCCTGGGCACACACTCAATTTAGAGGAACATTATTCCTATTAGATTGGGCAATTCCTCCAAGCGATGTGAGCAGACGTTTTTACCCAGCACATGTAAATAACATCCAAGCACACATTTTTGAATTTGCTGTGGTTCAACAACCTTCCCTTCAGGTGGATTTTCTATAACTCTCATCATCCTGGAGTGAAACAGGCTGGAGAAGATTTTAGCGTTGCAAGAACATTGCCAAATGGCCTTATTTGTACATTCCTTCTTTATTCTGTGATCTCTCCAGCTGCCTTTGGCCTCTGAAATTTAATCCTTTCAGAACAATTTTAAATTTAGAGACTGTACAATTCTCCAAGTAGCTGAGAAGTGTTTTTCACAACTTTAGTATTTATGGAAAAATTATCTGGAAAAGCTTCAGAAGCATCTCTGCTGCATCTTGCAACTCACAATGTTATGATAGGAAGGAAAATTCTAGGGTCTATATCAGCAGTCCCCAAACTTGGCAATTTCAAGACTTGGGGACTTCAACTCCCAGACTAAAATATAGGACTTAGGTTTGGCTAGTCTAAAGAAAACAAGGACTAGGGGTGATGTGATAGCAGGATTCCAGTATTTGAGGGGCTGCCAGAAAGAAAAGGAAGTCAAATTATTCTCCAAAGCACCAGAGGGCAGGACAAGAAACAATGGATGGAAACTAATCAAAGAGAGAAGCAATCTGGAATTAAGGAGAAACTTCCTAACAGTGAGGACAATTAACCAGTGGGACAGAAGTTGCTTTCAGAAGTTATGGGTGCTCCAACACTGGACACTTTTAAGAAGGGACAATCACTTGTCTCAAATGGTATAGGGTCTCCTGCTTGAGCAGGAGGTTGGACTAGAAGACCTCCAAGGTTCTATTCTGTTCTGTTCTGTTCCATTCTGTTCCATTCCATGTACATTTAAAGTGACAATAAAGTTCTATTCCAGTGGTGGCGAACCTATGGCACAGGTGCCAGAGGCAGCACTCAGAGCCCTCTTTGTGGGCACACGCGCTGTCGCCCCAGTCCTAGGCCTTCAGCTGGGTTTTATAAAACCTTTTTGCTTTAGGCCTCTGCCACTGTGTGCAAAAAAAAAAAAAAGGTTCAATCAATCAGTCAATTTCAACTTCTTGCAGGAAAAAAAAAAGATCTTGCAAAGTTGGAATTGATTTATTGAACCTTTTAGTCCCACCCAGTCTGCCGTTACCACCGCAGCCATGCCCAGCCAATGGGCCACACCCACCCGGTACCCGACGAAGCATAAGTGGGTTTTGGGTTGCAGTTTGGGCACTCGGTCTCTAAAAGGTTCGCCATCACTGTTCTATTCTATTCTATTCTATTCTATTCTATTCTATTCTATTCCACTCCACTCCACTCCACTCCACTCCACTCCACTCCACTCTACTCTCCTTAGCCAGCCATTTAAGTCCACAAGTCTTGAAATTGTCAAGTTTGGAAGTCCCCGGTCTATAATTACAGGTAGTCCTCGACTTATGATTATTTGTTTAGTGACTGTTCGAAGTTATGACAGTGCTGAAAAAAGTGACTTATGGCCAATGCTCACACAATTTTAGTGTCACAGTGTCCCTGCAGTCACGTAAATGCAATTTGAGCTATTGGCCACTGGCTTGCACTTAAGGCAATTGCAGTATTCTGCAATTACAGGATTACTGTTTTTCAACCTTCCTAGCCAGCTTCCGACAAGCAAGTCAACACGGAAAGGCGGCAGGGAAGGCGGCTTTAAGGACTGCAGCGATTCGCTTAATGACAACGGGAAGAAAAGGTCATCAATTGGGTGTGGTCATATGGTGCTTCTCTTCAGGACTCCCATAACTTGGTTAATCTATGAAAGTTAATCCTAGAGTCTGTCACTAGGGGTCTCCCTTTGCATCTTTGTTAATATTGTAGAAACTAAGCAGGCTGAGGAATAATCAATACACCATCAAAAAGCATCCATGTACTCACTCATTCAATAGAATTTCTGTTATTTATGTATACAGATCTAAAATAAACTAGATTCTCCAGAAAAAATCCCTTCAAATGTTCTTTTTGGGTTCAGTGGAGAACACCGTTCCTCCACTTTCCACACACACACACCCTCTCTCTTTTTAAAAAAGTTTTCATTCTTGAAAATTCTCAGGGCTTCTTGTTACAAAGAGAGGAAACAGTCTTTCAAAGAAACAGCGATAAAAACACCTTGGCATTTTAACCTCAAACAATTCTCCAGGCACTTTGGGACTTCCACCTGCTCCATAGTTGGTTTCCTCCCTTGGGAAACCAACTCCACCCAACATCCCACCGTTCTGGGTTGGTGCCACAGCTTCCTTAAGGCTCCCCAAGAATCAGCTCGGAGCCTCTTTGAGATGGGGTCTCGGGAAGATGTGTGAAGAACATCACAGAGACTGTTGTAAAAAGGAGCCAGGTTGTATCTGAGCACACAATGGGAGAGTCTTGCCTGGAACTCTCCAAAAAGATTTGATATATTTGGTTGAGGCCCCTTCGCCAGGGAAATTCCTGGCCAAAACCCCTGCACATGTTCAGAACAGCATTTGGAAAAATGCGTAAATTTTGGTACAATTTTATCACCAGCAGATATGGGTGTGGGATGTGATGGAATAGAATTAGAATTAGAATTAGAATAGAATAGAATAGAATAGAATGACAGAGGTGGAAGGGACCTTGGAGGTCTTTTAGTCCAACCCCCTGTTCAGACTGACCCGTATTAAGAAGATATATATGTGTCTGCAAAGTAGATGGCAGCCACAAACCATGTGTAATAATAAAATGAGTTAGCATTTTAGGCATCACAAACTTTTGGATGGACTGATTATTGGCCAATATTAGTAAACTGTTCTCCTAAAAAGAATTCCGTTCTATTCTGCAGTTTCAGAATCAGAGTGAACACATACTTCAGAATAAGTTTCTCTCTGATTCTCTTAGGATTTATATTTGAAGAAATATGTACTGTGTTGATACATATTTAACTTCTGCAAACATTAAAACAGTCCAGAAAGCATATAAAGGTAAGATTTCAGTTATTGAAGCTATCAAAACACTCATCCATAAATTAAAAACAATAAATGCACCATAACCCGGTGTATAATTAAACTATAGTTCAACTTGGGCAAGTAAGGAAAAGAAATCACAAATTATCACCCTAAATTCCACAACTATTACTTTTTTAAAATTGAATAGGCTAAGATAATTAGCAGCATAGTTAATTAAAAAGAGAAATGTAAAGTATCACAGCGGAGAAGATGCTTAGCTGCTATCCACTTACGTACTTATATCTAAGTACATAAGTGGATAGAGAAACCGTATCAAGCTGGCATCCGGTTCCTTTGTGGAAACAGAAAAAGTGAAATAAAAAGAAAAAAAATGCACTTCTCTAAGGGGGTCTTTGCTTGATTAGACCACATCCCTTTGGGCAGAGAATATTTATCCAGATGTGTGCCAAACAACAAAACTCTACACAAGCCAGAAGCACTTAAGTTTTGTTAAACTCTCTGAGTTTTTAAGATTTGGCACAGAGAAAAGGTATGACGAGCAAAGACTTGATGGGGATGGAAAGTCCAATGAATTCAGAACTTTTGAAGACAGATGTTGACAGAGTTTAGCCAAGTGTGGAAGCTTCTAATCACTGGAGAGAAAACTGAAAGACTTGCGAGTTTTCTTTCCTTCAAAGACTTGCAAACTACCTTGAAGCCTAACCGTAAACCCAACACTCCATGCATATTGTTACACCTTCAGCAGAAAGTTGGACTAAGTGACCTCAGAGGATTCCCGCAACGGACTACAGTTCTACCATTCCCTTTTCTTGATTGGCAGCTTTTACTTACGTCGTACTTCTCCACCAGCTTCAGCGGTGAAGCCTTCAGTTGTCTTCTCCAGCGCCTCTTTGCATAGTTCCAGGGCGGGTAGAGCAGAAACACCAGGCATAAAGTAGTTGTAAAGAACGTGGTGCAAAAATGCAGTTTGCCTCCCATTCTACCTTCTCCTCCAGCTGTCTTTTGGCACCCTATCAACAACAACAAGAACAAATGAAAATGAAAATTGCAAACTCCCTCGTGGAGGATGAAATTTGCTTCAGATTTCTTTGTGGGAGAAAAGAGAAAAGAAAGACAGGCTGAAATGTTCCCTCCCAGACAGTTTGTCCTTAAAAGGGTTCAAGTCTGGGGCCAGAAAGGATGCTGCTGCCTTGCCAATAAGTTTCTTGCTCCAAGTTGGATCCCTTTCTCCAATCTTGCGATTGCTCCCAAGTGGAGTCCCCCACCTCTCACCGCCACTCAACTTTCTAAGGAAAGATTATTTTTAGACCTTTGTCTGAACATCTGGCTCTCCTAAAGGACCCACAGAGAATGAGAGCAAGAGAGAGGGAGGGGGCCATTCAAATCCAGAGGGGGAGAAAGGATCGGATGTCAGCTGCTGTGAGCGAAGAAAAGGAGAAAGCTGGGAAAATAATAATAAGGATGTGATAAAATGCTCTCCAAGGAATAGGAAGGACATGTTGGAGCAAACAGCTTTTCCAGGCAAGTCCATCACAGCTGTTAAGGACCTTTTATTCTTCCTAATTTGCTTTTATTTTATTTTTTAGAGAGAGAGAGAGAGAGAGAGAGAGAGTGAGAAAGAGAGAGAGAAAGAGAGAGAGAGAGGTGTAACCAGTGCTTTTTTTCAAAAAAAAAAAAAAAAAAAGGTGCCGGAACTCACACACGTCATACAACCCACCTTGCCTACCTTACAAGATTCCATCAAAAAAAGGTGCCGGAACTCTGTTTTGGGCATTGTATGAAAAAAAAAACGCCCTGGATGTAACCCTTTTATTTTATTTCATGTTGTGGGGTAGCCAAAGACTTTTGAAAATCTTAGAGTCCTGCAAGGAATCCAGAAGATTTTTTTTTATCATCTTCTAGTTGGGCCAGAAAACACCAGAGAGAATCAGAAATGGTTGGAATAACCATTTCCAAGAAACAGGAATAAAATCGAACCTAGCTAAAACCAAACAGCACCGGTTGATTTCTATATTTTGATTTGCACTTCTGATGTGCTTTTAATAATGCATCTGTGTCAAGAAAAATCCTAATCTCAGACAGACAAAGAACAAATCTCTCTTTATACAGATAGTCCTCACTTAGCAACTGCTTCGGACAACAACTGTTCACATTTATGACGATGATGAAAAAAAAAAACCACTTTGTGACCGATCTGTGGATTTACCACCTTGGCAGGTCTATAAAGCAAAGGAAAACTGAAGTAAGATCATAAGCACAGTCATATTAACACTTAACAACTGCTTTGCTTAACAGCCTAATTGTTGGTTTCAGTTGTAGCCACTAAATTTAGATTCCCTGTATTATTAAGCACTGTATTATTGTATTCTTTTTTTTTTGCTGTTTTCTTTTGGTTGGTTTGTAATCTTTTGCTTGTCTCCCAGCTGGTGAGATAGGTCATTATATAACTCAGTTTAACAAACAAACTTTATAACATTTTAGGGTTTTCTTGATAAAACAACGATTGTTAACATGGGGGGAGGGCAGTCAAGCTGTATCATCCCAGTTCATCTCGGATGATTTTTGTGGAGCTTGTAAAACAAAGCAAAATCTCTCTGTGGAAGCTTCCTTTGAGCTCTTGGGGCAAAAAGTGTGTTCTGTATGCATCAAAGCAACATGGTGTGGAAGGATTTTATCAGCAGTGGCACCAAGTTAGGAAACGTGCATTTGGCTCTTTGCTCCCATGTAAATGGCCAGTTGAAAGTATCTTCCCAATATTCGCAAGATTCTTTTTCCTCGACATGTATACATCCGAACTAGACTATGTTGTTTCCCTGTGTTATATATGTGTGTGTGTATGTGGTTATATGCATAATCTTTGGTCACATTTATGTTGAGTATATTGGAGGTGGTTATCCTTTGAGAGCTGAATGCAACGAAATTTCATTTTAATGTATGCTGATTAATGTACATTTAAAGTGAAAATAAAGTTCTATTCTAATTCTAATTCTAGCTTCTTGTGCTGGACTTCTACACATGCCAGGTGCAACAGATCAGATCCACACGTGAAGGTCCAATTAAATTGATTATTGCTACTGATGCCTATGCATAGGAATATTCTTAGCCAACAGTTGACATCTGTTTGGGGTTAGATATGGACCTACAGAATTCAAGGGAAGTTGGAGTTAACCTGCTTATGGTTATGTAGGGATTCTAGGCTGATCCCTTGTTTAACCTCCACCTCCAGGTTTGGCCTTCTCCTACATATTGGCACGGCAGATCTCTCTGTCTCATCTGCCACTCCTACATCTTGGCATACATGATGATGTCTGGATTTAGGTTGGTTGTGATTGTTGGACTCCAAATATGGATGCCCAGCAAACAGCACAAAGAGCATATAAGGAACAGCTGATGGAATTGGGTATGTCTAGTTTAATGAAGAGAAGGACGAGGGGGGACATGATAGCAGTGTTCCAATATCTCAGGGGCTGCCCCAAAGAAGAGGGAGTCAAGCTATTCCCCAAAGCGCCTGAAGGCAGGACAAGAAGCAACGGATGGAAACTAACCGAGGAGAGAAGCAACCTAAAACTAAGGAGAAACTTCCTGACAGTTAGAGCAATTAACCAGTGGAACAACCTGCCTCCAGAAGCAGTGAATACTTGAACACTGGAAGTTTTTAAGAAGAGACTAGACAGCCATTTGTCTGAAATGGTATAGGGTTTCCTGCACGAGCAGGGGGTTGGACTCGATGACCTCCAAGGTCCCTTCCAACTTTATTATTATTATTATTATTATTATTATTATTATTATTATTATTATTATTATTATTATTATTATTATTATTATTATTATTATTATTATTATTATTGTTATTGTTATTGTTGTTGTTGTTGTTGTTGTTGTTGTTGTTGTTTTGTTGTTGTTGTTGTTATTATTATTATTATTATTATTATTATTATTATTATTATTATTATTATTATTATTATTATTATTATTATTATTATTATCCAGCAACATAATCTTGTTTTGGGCACCTCATGTAGAAAATAGCAGCAGCAGCAGCAGCACCACAGGAAGACTGTTGCTGTCAGGACTTTGCAACATCACACTAGTCAGTCACCTGTAACCAAACACAAAACATGTTGCTCACTGACGCCTCTTGGGGATTGGTTCAAAGACCACCCAGTTTCCTCATCTAATGAAATGGGGAAAGTGCTCTTTGGAAGGGAGGAACTTCTTTATAAATTAGCTTATCTATTTTTCCTACATTGCAGCATAAACCATGGCCTTGGGCCTGAGCATCTGAAGGACCACCCAACTCCAATGTGTCTCTTGGCTTGATATGCTTGGGAAGAGGGGGGGTGCTCCTGGTCCCTTCAATGAAAAGCTGTCAACCTGAGGGACCAAGGAAGTGGACCTTCTTTGTCGCAGCCCCATCCTCTGGAGTAGCATCTCCCTGGAGATACAGATGGTATCCATTCTTGTGGACTTCCAGATGGTCCTTAAGACCTGGCTCTGTTCCCACACATGTCTGTGGAAGGTTTAGGGACTCCTGGCCCGCTTTATATTATTATTGTGCCCATTTTGAGTCCAAGCTGTCCTCCTTTCATTGTTTTTAGCTGGTTTGGATTCTGTAAACTGCCCAGAGGATGTTGGAGTCGGCGGCCATAACAAATGTAATGAAATAGATAAACAAAGGAAGACATCATGCACGGATGGCATTATCGAAGCTCCTTAATTAATTTCTGGAGATAGGTCATCTTTTGCAGAAGTAGCCATTTGACAGCGCTGGTGATTTATCATTTTTATATCTTCCTTTCATCCCTAGCACTTGTCCTCTAAGTTTCAGCAAAGCAGCCCTGTAAGCTGTGACTATACGGCACAATCAGCCTGCAAGACCGGAATGAATAGTAAGCTAATCTGGACCCATTTTAAATGCACGCAACACCTGTGAAAAAGACATGAGACTTGGATCCTTCAGAGACCCAAGTGCCATGCAGTGATTGTCCTAATTGGTGTACTACAGATAAAGTAGCCCAAATAGAGGCAAACATGTATCAGTGGTTGTACAGTGGTACCTCCATACTCATCGTTAATTGGTTCTGGGAGGCGCAATGAGTACCAAAAACTATGAGTACCAAATAATTTGTCCACATAAGGAATAATGTAATAAGTAACAAGGCAGCCGACACCAACAAATCTAGCTTGTGCATTGAGTACTGAACAAACAATGAGTACCGGGGCAAAATTTTCGTGTCAAAATGTGTTGAGTACCAAATACGACAAGAGTTTCAAAGCAGTTGAGAACCAAGGTGCCACTGTACTACCTATTATCCCCAACAGTATGGATAGTAGGCATCTTGATATTAGTTCCTAAGAAGCACAAATGAAAGCTTGCTGGAGTTTTGTTTTGTGCCGAGTGGGGATTTCATGCAATTGTTGGTAAATCCATCCATCCGGTTGCATTGTTATATACAGTGGCTTGGCAGGGACCTTAAAGCCAGGCTTGCAATACATTTTGTGAAGTCTAAGGAGACAGAGAGTCTGAACAAAACACATTCCTGTTGTGTTTCCTACAGTTGAGCCAAGGACCACACGGTATGGTGCACTAACAGCTGCACACACTAGAAGAATATAAGAAGTCTGGCCTCCATATTTTTGTTTTCAGAAGAGACTAACAGTGTAGTCCATTTTTTTTTTTTTTGCATTTGGGGAGACTCGGGGCCAAAGGGCTGCTCTGAATTAAAACCACCATTATGTAGCTTAGAAACCAAATCAGAAAAAGGCCATCAGCACCCTGGCCCCATTGATTTTTACCCAATCTGTGAGTAGAATGTTGAGTAGCAGAAGGGTCATCCCTTCTCAAGGGTGTGTGGATTTTCATTTATGAAAAGAATTTTCCAACTGGCACCAGAAACACAATGTCAAGTGATTCTTCATAACCACAGTCCTCATTCATCCAACCGTGGGGCCTTCAGACCAGTTTCTTGTTCTTTTGTCTACTTAAACCCAGCTCAAAAGTCTTTGTCATTCAAGGTTATGAACTGCCAAGGCAGCTTGGCCTCAAAGTTGCAGAACAGAGTTCAGCGGTTCTCATCACCAGAGACGATGCAGATGTCCATTTGGCGTTGCCCCTCCTTGGGGTGCTCTCACCGTGACCTCAGCTTTTGTGTAGGGGAAGCGTCAATCAACCGGCAATGCCATTCAGGGCACTGCCTTGAGAAAGCTGCGGATGAGAGGTCACCACAAAATGAACTGTGTCATTGCTTGTTTTCTGATCATCATAAAGACTTCCAGCTACATCACGTCCCTCTAAGGAGTGGAGAAGAACCAGCCTTCTCAATTGTTCCTTGACTGAATGTTTGATTTACTAGGTCAGTTCGTATTCCAACCCAAAGTCCCACACTGGCTTTTCCATGGCGGAGAGTTCCAAGGCTTAAAACTGGGTGTCCCCACTCCTCCATCCATCCTTTAACCCTAGAGACCATATCTTTGATATCAGCCAAGGGTTGAGTCTCCAGCTAGTTCAGAAGCCTGCTGATAAAGATGCAAACACTGAATGATTTCACAGATGGCCAAAGCATTGTGTTGCTGTTGTTGTTTTGCCTAATCTTAGCAAGGATGAATAAGTAAGAAGAGTGTATAGTCAGCTGAGGAGATCTGGGTTCAAATTCCTTCTTGACTTTCCATCAATCATCTTTTTTTTTTCCTGCTCAACCAACTTTACAGATTCCATTTGCAAAACATACTTCACCTGGTTATTAGTTTAACCCATGTTTTGGCTTCACACAGTACATTCAACCACTGATCATATTAAGGGCTGAATTCCCTTAATATGCTAAACTGCAAAAAAAAAAAAAGTTAAAACTACATTTTCTGAAGTGTAATTCATGCAAAATCTTTATCTGTCTGGGGTAAGAGTACTCCTTTTGAACACAGCCATTGGCTTGCTATTGTGAGAATAAAACGAGGGGTACTCTCCTGGATGCTGGGTTGAGGTCCTCCTGGGAATATTGAGATGAAACAATAACAGGCAAACCTTCTTTGCCATAATCTATGTTTTACAAACCACACCGATTCCCACAAGTTCAGTTGAAGCAAACCTTGGGTTTTCATTAGTATCTGAAGGGAGGATTTAATGCAGGGCGTAACGAAAACATTCTAAGCTCATTTGGACCGCAAAGCTCTGTTAGAAATTAAACACGTTGCTTTCCTCAAATATTTATGCAATGCAGCGTTTCGGAGCGATGACAGCTTGCAAGAGGATTGTTACCAAGCTCCCTCTGCTGGAAGAAATATCGCCAAGGTGAGGATGCAAAATTGAAAGATGCTGTCAGGTTCACAAATTATTTTGTGTACTAACCGAAAAGAATATTTGTGGATCATGGTTGAAATGAAGGAGTCCTTGGTGCTCTCTGAGCTTGACTGTTTTCTTGCAGACATTTCATGACCCAACTAGGTAACATCATCAGTGCTAGAAGAGAGTGGGGTGTGAGGAGGAAGAGGAGAAGAAGAAGGGGAAAGGAAGAGGAGGAGGGGAGGGGAGGGGAAAGGGGAGGAGAAAAAGGGCTGTGGGATCCTTTGTGCTCTCTGAACTCAGTTGTTTCCTTGCAGACATTTCATGACCCAACTAAGTAACATCATCAGGACTAGAAGGAAGTGGGGTTTGCCCTTTGTTTATATACAGGTGGCTTGCCCTGCCTGTATTGGTGAGGGTGTGGTTTGATCCTTGGTAGTTACTTGATTCAAGGACCATTCCAACTACTAAAAAATTGAATTAAGGAACTACTACGGAGAACGTTGCACCTTCACAAACAGGCGGAGCTACTAGAGATAAACAGGAAGCAAACCACAAACTCACTCACACTGATGATGTTACCTAGTCTGGTAATGACACATCTGCAAGCAAACAACCAAGCTCAGAGAGCACCAAGGACCTTACAGCATCTTATGTTGTTCGTCCATCGATTTCGATGAAGACCTTGACATCTTGTGGATTGTGGGCCATCAACGGTGTGTCCGTAGATGGCTGATGAGACCGATGTTAGCACGGAATGTTCTGCCACATACTGAACAGAGAAATGAGGACACTGTTGCTTCAGCATTTGCGCTCTGGCTTTACGGAGTGCTCGCTTCTCTTGTGCCAAGATTGTCCTTCTGTGTTCATATGTCTGGCAACCCTGGTAAACCAGGGTACGCCACGTCGGTCGATCATGCGCCAAAAATTCCCAAGAGATGATGTTGATATCCAGGGACTTGAGAGATGCTTTCAGCGTGTCTTTGTATCGCTTCTTTTGTCCCCCGTGCGATCACTTTCACCATAGAAGAGCTGTTTAGGGATGCGATGGTCTGGCATCCTTACAACGTGGCTTGCCCAGCGCATCTGGGCTTTCATCAACAGTGTAAACTGATGATAGGCCTGCTCTGGAGAGGACATCTGTATCTGATATACAGCATCTTATACACTTACAAACCAACACATTCTTCAAAATGCCCATAGCTGACCCACAAAGCTATACAGTATTTACTCCCTTAGGGCTGGAGTTGTGCAAAACACAAAACTGAATCCAACTCAACCATGTTTAGAACGCAGCATTGCTCATCATACTCTGTGGATTTTAAATCATGGTTTAGCAGGCTGTGTGAATTCAGATAACGGTGTCTTATTCCATGAACCTCAATGAAGCGATCTACTCATGGCTCAGAGGTGAACCTGCTTTAAAGTTAACTGATACATTCCTGGAGCTGTCCAATGCTGGACAGAATCAGAATCACGGGCACCATTCTGACTATTTTTTTTTTTTTTACATAGCAGAAGACCTTGCCGTTGTGTTTTGTCCCAAATCTCAGATTCTCTCTCTGTAGCTGTGGCTGCTCTTGGAGAAGTACAGAGAAAAGAGAAGGGAATTCACTATGTCAGGGAAGATGTTTGCCATAGAAGCTGTGAGGCTGGCTTGAACTCATTCTCCAAGATTGCATTTGAGTTTTGTTTTAGCTAAGGAAACAAAAAAAGCTGAAAATTGTCCACAAAGGAAGTAGGTCTTCTCATGAGTGCTTTTGGCTCCCTTAATGAATTGTTTTTGGTGAGTCCTAATTTGAAACCAGAAAAACACCAGGCCTGTAGTTTTCTGGTCTTCAATCAGGATCCTTCTTCCGCTAATGTCCAGCTACAACTGAATTTGGCCCCCTTCTATAAACAAATTAGAAAACTTGGCTTGCTTTGATTTCCAACAAATTAACTGTTCCCTCCCCCCCCCAGCTTAAATTTAAGAGTTCTAATTTGCTCTCCACCATTTCCAATTCTTCATTATTGACATGGTATGGTCCTTCCCCCCCTCTTTTTTTTTGGACTTGGAGTTGAGATTATCTTTGCCCGGAATTAAACATTTGACTTCAAGTCTTACCTCTTCTGTGAATTTAATTAGGTGAGTTTATTAGATAGGTAGACCAGATGTCTCCAACATCAGCAACTTTAAGACTTGTGGATTTCAACTCCCAGAATTCCTCAACTAGCCTAGACCTGCATGGCTCATCAGGTGAAAACTCTAGAGGAATATTTTAAAGAACAATAGAGTAGAGTAGAGTAGAGTAGAGTAGAGTAGAGTAGAGTAGAGTAGAGTAGAGTAGAGTAGAGTAGAGTAGAGTAGAGTAGTTGAAAGGGACCTTGGAGGTTTTCTAGTCCAACCTTCTGCTCAGGCAGGAAACCCTATACCATTTCAGACAAATGGCTATCCAGTCTCTTCTTAAAAACTTCCAGTGTTGGAGCACCCACAACTTCTGGAGGCAGGTTGTTCCACTGGTTAAATGTTCTAACTGTCAGGAAATTTCTCCTTAGTTCTAGGTTGCTTCTCTCCTTGATTACTTTCCACCCATTGCTTCTTGTCCTGCCTTCAGGGGCTTTGGAGAATAGCTTGACTCCCTCTACTTTGTGGCAGCCCCTGAGATATTGGAACAATGCTATCCTGTCCCCGCTTGTCCTTCTCTTCATTAAACTAGACAGACCCAATTCCAACAACTGTTCTATATATTTTTAGCCTCCAGTCCCCTAATCATCTTTGTTGCTCTTCTCTGGACTCTTTCTAGAGTAGTGATCAAAGCTGGATGCAAGAGATTGGGGAACCATTTCCATTTGTCTGAAATGGTATACGGTTTCCTGCTTGAGCTGGGGGTTGGACTAGAAGACCTCCAAGGTCCCTTCCAATTCTGTTATTCTGTATAATTTTCACCTAATGAACCATGCGGTCCATGCTGCATCCACAGAGGACAAAGCTCACCTGCCAACCTCTTTCTAGATGTCTACAAAGAAGTCTGATTTACGCAGCCCAGCTTCTGATTTGCCTGGAAGTCAAGGGGCTTCACATATGGCACGCAACACACAAGGCTACAAATTAGCACACAGGCATCCCAGAACGGTGCCCTTTGATGAGAAACAAACCAGGAAGAAATTAGTTTTGGCACAAACAAAGTGGGGCTAATTATCAAGAACAAATGTGTGTTTATTGAGTTTCGCATCTGGAGAAGATGCCCCATGAGATCAGGCATTTCCCAAAGCGTTTCAGTGCCCTTTCAGGGTTTGAGAAGTCTTAAAAACACACAGCTTGCAACCCTGTTGTAGATATGGAACTGATTACGGCCACTCTGTGGGCTGTATTGGCATTAATGCAGATGGATTGCAGCGTCAGGAACAAAACTGTTTTAATCTTGATTACTTTTTAATTTGGGCTTCCTTAATTACAGGGCTGGTACAAAGGTGCTTATTAACAAGGAGGAAGCTGGGACGGCGTCTTGGGAAGCTTGGCAATGAAGGTTGGGCCCTGCTGGTTACAGGGAAGGTAATTTGGATGAACCGTACAAAAACCATCATTTCACCCAGCCTGGATAATGTCTAAGATGTTATGAATGCCAGGGAGAAATGCTCAAAGGATGTCGGTTCCCACGCAAAGTCCTTTCAACTGTTGTTTTGACAGGCGACTTTTTGCCAACCGTGGGCTCACTGGGGAAGCGTCTGTCTCATGCAAAACAGATGTTTGCATTTCTATTAGATCCTTAAGGCAGCTGAAATTTCATTTTGAGTTTCACATGAATTCACTCGGCAGCTGGACGTCTCACCACTTTTCAGGCCCTGTTACTGTCATAATTCAAGGAATACAGACTCCAGAGAAGGACGAGGGGGAGACATAATAGCATTGTTCCAATATCTCAGGGGCTGCCCCAAGGAAGAGGGAGTCAAGCTATTTTCCAAGGCGCCTGAAGGCAGGACAAGAAGCAATGGATGGAAACTAATCAAGGAGAGAAGCAACCTGGAACTAAGGAGAAACTTCCTGACAGTGAGAACAATTAACCGGTGGAACAACCTGCCTCCAGAAGTTGTGGGTGCTCCAACACTGGAAGTTTTTAAGAAGATACTGGGCAACCATTTGTCTGAAATGGTATAGGGTTTCCTGCCTGAGCAGGGGGTTGGACTAGAAGACTCCAAGGTCCCTTCCAACTTTTTTTCTTGTTCTTGTTCTTCTTGTTGTTGTTCTTCTTCTTCTTCTTGTTGTTGTTGTTGTTGTTGTTGTTGTTCTTCTTCTTCTTCTTCTTCTTCTTCTTCTTCTTCTTCTTATTATTATTATTATTATTATTATTATTATTATTATTATTATTATTATTATTATTATTCATAACTTGAGGATTATACATAAAGAAGCACACATAATATATGGTGAGTTTCCAACATTTTCTCTCCCATTCAAAGCAAAAACAAACCCCAAATTTACAGGCAGTTCCTTGACTTACAAGCACAACTGAGGCCAACATTTCCTTTGCTAAGCCAGACAGTTGTTAAGTGACTTTTGCCCCGCTTTACGACCTTTCTTGCCACAGCTGTCAAGTGGATCACTGCAGCTGTTAAGGAAATAAGGTTGTTAAGGGAACTTGCTGCAACGGTCAAAAGGGTGAGAAGTGGTCATCAGTGACTTTTTTCAGTGCCGTTGTAACTTTGGTCACTAAATGAACTGCTGTTAAGTTGAGGACCAGTTGTACAAACGAATGCTAAGTGGTGGCATCCTCTGAAACCGCAGCAGCAGCCTTCCCATTTTTTTGGTTCATTGCATTCTCTTGTTTATTTTTTTTTTAAAGAAAATTTTATTGATTTTCTAGCTTTACATTTAAATATTTGAAAAGCAACGTGGCAGCTGAGTTGGTCAATAATTCAGTAACATACAAATATCTTTAGTACAGATCTCAAACTATTACATTAAATATTTCCTCTCTTTTCCCCTTGGTATTTACTGTCTCATCTTTAAATTAATACAATTCTTATTATATCGATTAAATAAAAATAACTTTCTTACATTTATCAATAGTTTTTAGTTTATATCTATCCTATACCTTCTGGACTCCAGAGGATGGTAAAGGACAGGAAGGCCTGGAGGAACGTTGTCCATGGGGTCGCGATGGGTCGGACACGACTTCGCAACTAACAACAACAATCCTAGTTGTTTTAACATTCAATCTTTTCAGACAATCAATGTCCTGGTTAGTTTTTCCCAATTTTTAGTTTCCCATTAATATTTAAATTTAACGTTTAATATTTATAATTTCCAAGTTTCAAATAACCCCAATTCCCTTTATCACAATTCATCACAAGATCATTCTCATTTTTGTTCCCCATTATTGGTGTCTCTATGATTCCTGGCCAGTCTTCCCCCGATACCTGCCATCAAATCAAAATGTGCAGCTCTTCTCCTTTCTCAGAGCGTGCATGACAGAAGGCAGTGGGAAAATCTAAAAACAGAAAACCGATGCAGAAAAAACATATTTTTGACCTTTCCAAAAGCTGACAATCTCAACAACAGGTGGCTTTTCAAATACACAAAACCTTTCGTGGAAAGGCGTTTTTGTTTTTTGGGTTTTTGTTTTTGTTTTGCAAATGCTGAGAACAAAATATATCTCCTCCACCCGACACTCTCTGAGTGTTTTTCTCGATCAACTTTGATCGAGAAAGAATGCACGGGGCAGGAAACGCAGATTGTTATAATGGAAGCAGATGGCAGCATCCGCTTAACTGGAAAGGAGGGAGAAGGATTACATTTTAGCTATTGTTCTCCTGCCCATGTGAGAAATTTGATTTGAACCTTTGATTCGTGTGCAAATCTCTAGATCAGTTTGGATCCAGAATGTGGATCGAACAACGAAATGATGACTAGCTAAAAGAGACTGAACTGATTCCATTTTCCAACGTGACCTGCTTGAAAAATCTAAAGTATTGAATTGCCTCCTCCTCCTCCTCCTCCTCCTCCTCCTCCTCCTCCTCCTCCTCCTCCTCCTTCTTCTGAATGTGTCTGGTTTTTATTATTATTATTATTGGTAAAGTTTAAACATTATAGGAAATGGGAGAGTTTCCATGAAGATTTTCACACCTCTCTGAATGTTACTTTTGGCTGCAAAAATCAAACTTATCCGAACTTCGAGACAACTTTATAATGAGACTGGCAAAATCTGTAACATTAATGGCTGGAACCGTTAGACTGATTTGCTGCTAAGGCTGCGTGGGTGTGAATTTGTGTGACATCACTTCAGACAGATGGGAGAAGCAGTGTGTGTGTGTGTGTGTGTGTGTGTAAATGTGGTAATTTGTTCAAGTAGCTTCCTCTCTTATTTGCATTCAGACAACCAGCCATGGAATGAAACGGTTCATTTAGAAATGGCTGGAGGAATTCTGAGAGTTGAAGTCCACAAGTCTTTCAAGTTGCCAAGTTTGGATACCCCCGGCCTACACCTTTCCTTCGCGTGTGGCCCATTTTGATCAGAGAAAATTGGAGTATGTTTTTAAGGATTACGGAGTTCCGTCTGGTCCACGGGCCAAAATTGAACAAGCTTGCACAGAATAAGAATAGATGTGTTTTCTCTCCCTTCCCTGACAGAGGACAGTTTAAGCAAATGTCTTCTCGCCTTTTTGTTTATTCCACCCGTTTTTGACTGAGGAATCCCACAGTTTTGCTGGCTCCGAAAATGCCAACTCACTTCCCCCCCCTCCAAAAAAAGGGCCATAACTGAGGACAGGGAGCAGATGGCAGATCCCATTACTTTGGCTGCATCTCAGCCTTGTCTTTAGTCAAAGAGACCACAGAGACTCGCTGGCTTTCTCGGGCAGCTGATATTTCCCAGGAAAAGAGGCCAGCTCCTCTTTTAAAGCTTTGTCCAACTTTCTGCCTTTCCAGCTTCCGATAAAACTCACGTCCACATTTATCCAGGACTTTGGTAGCACCGATGCCTTATTAAGTGAATCCATCAGTGCTAAAACCTGCAGCCTTTGCAGTTTACAATGGGGGGGGGAGAAATTAATATGTTGGCTTCTCCCCCCCAACTCTGTCTTAAATTCAGAAGTAAAATTCCAGGCATCAAATATTAAATGTGATAAAATATTTAAGTGTCCTCTTCTGCACTCCAGGGAGTTTTGTTCTTGTTAGCTAAAAGCGGTTTGCTGCAAGATTCTTTGGTCGCCTTCTTTATCCCACATAAACATNCATAAAGCTTCATAATTATTCTTATACAATTTTGTGTTAGAAGCTGTAATATAAACCCCCAAGTATTTTACCTTTTTAACCATTTCAAAACCTGTACGTAAGGCTAACATATCTTTATCCTCCTTAAACATATTTTTCGATAATATCTTAGTCTTATTAGAATTTACCTTAAAACCAGAAACTTTCCCATATTGTGCAAAAATTTCAACCACCTCAATTGTCGAGTCTATTGGCTGAGATCCTTGGTAGTTTCTTGATTCAAGGACCATTCCAACTACTAAAAAATTGAATTAAGGAACTACTACGGAGAAAGTTGCACCTTCACAAACAGGCGGAGCTACTAGAGATAAATAGGAAGCAAACCACAAACTCACTCACACTGATGATGTTACCTAGTCTGGTAATGAAACACCTGCAAGCAAACAACCAAGCTCAGAGAGCACCAAGGACCTTACAGCATCTTATGTTGTTTGTCCATCGATTTCGATGAAGACCTTGACATCTTATGGATTATGGGCCATCAGCGGTGTGTCCGTAGATGGCTGATGAGACCGATGTTAGCACGGAATGTTCTGCCACATACTGAACAGAGAAATGTGGACACTATTGCTTCAGCATTTGCAACCCTGGCTTTACAGAGTGCTCGCTTCTCTTGTGCCAAGATTGTCCTTCTGTGTTCATATGTCTGGCAACCCTGGTAAACCAGGGTACGCCACGTCGGTCGATCATGCACCAAAAATTCCCAAGAGATGATGTTGATATCCAGGGACTTGAGAGATGCTTTCAGCGTGTCTTTGTATCGCTTCTTTTGTCCCCCGTGCGATCACTTTCACCATAGAAGAGCTGTTTAGGGATGCGATGGTCTGGCATCCTTACAACGTGGCTTGCCCAGCGCATCTGGGCTTTCATCAACAGTGTAAACTGATGATAGGCCTGCTCTGGAGAGGACATCTGTATCTGATATACAGCATCTTATACACTTACAAACCAACACATTCTTCAAAATGCCCATAGCTGACCCACAAAGCTATACAGTATTTACTCCCTTAGGGCTGGAGTTGTGCAAAACACAAAACCGAATCCAACTCAACCATGTTTAGAACGCAGCATTGCTCATCATACTCTGTGGATTTTAAATCATGGTTTAGCAGGCTGTGTGAATTCAGATAACGGTGTCTTATTCCATGAACCTCAATGAAACGATCTACTCATGGCTCAGAGGTGAATCTGCTTTAAAGATAACTGATACATTCCTGGAGCTGTCCAATGCTGGACAGAATCAGAATCACGGGCACCATTCTGACTTTTTTTTTTTTTTTTACATAGCAGAAGACCTTGCCGTTGTGTTTTGTCCCAAATCTCAGATTCTCTCTCTGTAGCTGTGGCTGCTCTTGGAGAAGTACAGAGAAAAGAGAAGGGAATTCACTATGTCAGGGAAGATGTTTGCCATAGAAGCTGTGAGGCTGGCTTGAACTCATTCTCCAAGATTGCATTTGAGTTTTGTTTTAGCTAAGGAAACAAAAAAGCTGAAAATTATCCACAAAGGAAGTAGGTCTTCTCATGAGTGCTTCTGGCTCCCTTAATGATTTGTTTTTCGCGAGTCCTAATTTGAAACCAGAAAAACACCAGCCAGGCCTGTAGTTTTCTGGTCTTCAATCAGGATCCTTCTTCCGCTAATGTCCAGCTACAACTGAATTTGGCCCCCTTCTATAAACAAATTAGAAAGCTTGGCTTGCTTTGATTTCCAACAAATTAACTGTCCCCCCCCCGTGGCGTAAATTTAAGAGTTCTAATTTGCTCTCCACCATTTCCAATTCTTCATTATTGACATGGTATGGTCCTTCCCCCCCTTTTGGGGGGGGGGGACTTGGAGTTGAGATTGTCTTTTCTTGGAATTAAACATTTGACTTCAAGTCTCACCTCTTCTGTGAATTTAATTAGGTGAGTTTATTAGATAGGTAGACCAGATGTCTCCAACATCAGCAACTTTAAGACTTGTGGATTTCAACTCCCAGAATTCCTCAACCAGCCTAGACCTGCATGGCTCATCAGGTGAAAATTCTAGAGGAATGTTTTAAAGAACAATAGAGTAGAGTAGAGTAGAGAAGAGAAGAGAAGAGAAGAGAAGAGAAGAGAAGAGAAGAGAAGAGAAGAGAAGAGAAGAGAAGAGTAGAGTAGTTGAAAGGGACCTTGGAGGTCTTCTAGTCCAAACTACTGCTCAGGCAGGAAACCCTATACCATTTCAGACAAATGGCTGTCCAGTCTCTTCTTAAAAACTTCCAGTGTTGGAGCACCCACAACTTCTGGAGGCAGGTTGTTCCACTGGTTAAATGTTCTAACTGTCAGGAAATTTCTCCTTAGTTCTAGGTTGCTTCTCTCCTTGATTACTTTCTACCTGTTACTTCTTGTCCTGCCTTCAGGGGCTTTGGAGAATAGCTTGACTCCCTCTTCTTTGTGGCAGCCCCTGAGATATTGGAACACTGCTATCATGTCCTCGCTTGTCCTTCTCTTCATTGAACTAGACAGACCCAATTCCAACAACTGTTCTATATATTTTTAGCCTCCAGTCCCCTAATCATCTTTGTTGCTCTTCTCTGGACTCTTTCTAGAGTAGTGATCAAAGCTGGATGCAAGAGATTGGGGAACCATTTCCATTTGTCTGAAATGGTATACGGTTTCCTGCTTGAGCTGGGGGTTGGACTAGAAGACCTCCAAGGTCCCTTCCAATTCTGTTATTCTGTATAATTTTCACCTAATGAACCATGCGGTCCATGCTGCATCCACAGAGGACAAAGCTCACCTGCCAACCTCTTTCTAGATGTCTACAAAGAAGTTTGATTTACGCAGCCCAGCTTCTGATTTGCCTGGAAGTCAAGGGGCTTCACATATGGCACGCAACACACAAGGCTACAAATTAGCACACAGGCATCCCAGAACGGTGCCCTTTGATGAGAAACAAACCAGGAAGAAATTAGTTTTGGCACAAACAAAGTGGGGCTAATTATCAAGAACAAATGTGTGTTTATTGAGTTTCGCATCTGGAGAAGATGCCCCATGAGATCAGGCATTTCCCAAAGCGTTTCAATGCCCTTTCAGGGTTTGAGGAAGTCTTAAAAACACACAGCTTGCAACCCTGTTGTAGATATGGAACTGATTACGGCCACTCTGTGGGCTGTATTGGCATTAATGCAGATGGATTGCAGCGTCAGGAACAAAACTGTTTTAATCTTGATTACTTTTTAATTTGGGCTTCCTTAATGACAGGGCTGGTACAAAGGTGCTTATTAACAAGGGAGGAAGCTGGGACGGCGTCTTGGGAAGCTTGGCAATGAAGGTTGGGCCCTGCTGGTTACAGGGAAGGTAATTTGGATGAACCGTACAAAAACCATCATTTCACCCAGCCTGGAAAATGTCTAAGATGTTATGAATGCCAGGGAGAAATGCTCAAAGGATGTCGGTTCCCACGCAAAGTCCTTTCAACTGTTGTTTTGACAGGCGACTTTTCGCCAACCATGGGCTCACTGGGGAAGCGTCTGTCTCATGCAAAACAGATGTTTGCATTTCTATTAGATCCTTAAGGTGGCTGAAATTTCATTTTGAGTTTCACATGAATTCACTCGGCAGCTGGACGTCTCACCACTTTTCAGGCCCTTTTACTGTCATAATTCAAGGAATACAGACTCCAGAGAAGGACGAGGGGGAGACATAATAGCATTGTTCCAATATCTCAGGGGCTGCCCCAAGGAAGAGGGAGTCAAGCTATTTTCCAAGGCGCCTGAAGGCAGGACAAGAAGCAATGGATGGAAACTAATCAAGGAGAGAAGCAACCTGGAACTAAGGAGAAACTTCCTGACAGTGAGAACAATTAACTGGTGGAACAACCTGCCTCCAGAAGTTGTGGGTGCTTCAACACTGGAAGTTTTTAAGAAGATACTGGGCAACCATTTGTCTGAAATGGTATAGGGTTTCCTGCCTGAGCAGGGGGTTGGACTAGAAGACTCCAAGGTCCCTTCCAACTTTTTTTCTTGTTCTTGTTCTTCTTGTTCTTGTTGTTGTTGTTGTTGTTGTTGTTGTTGTTGTTCTTATTATTATTATTATTATTATTATTATTATTATTATTATTATTATTATTCATAACTTGAGGATTATACATAAAGAAGCACACATAATATATGGGGAGTTTCCAACATTTTCTCTCCCATTCAAAGCAAAAACAAACCCCAAATTTACAGGCAGTTCCTTGACTTACAAGCACAACTGAGGCCAACATTTCCTTTGCTAAGCCAGACAGTTGTTAAGTGACTTTTGCCCCGCTTTACGACCTTTCTTGCCACAGCTGTCAAGTGGATCACTGCAGCTGTTAAGGAAATAAGGTTGTTAAGGGAACTTGCTGCAACGGTCAAAAGGGTGAGAAGTGGTCATCAGTGACTTTTTTCAGTGCCGTTGTAACTTTGGTCACTAAATGAACTGCTGTTAAGTTGAGGACCAGTTGTACAAACAAATGCTAAGTGGTGGCATCCTCTGAAACCGCAGAGCAGCCTTCCCATTTTTTTGGTTCATTGCATTCTCTTTTTTATTTTTTTTTAAAGAAAATTTTATTGATTTTCTAGTTTTACATTTAAATATTTGAAAAGCAACGTGGCGGCTGAGTTGGTCAATAATTCAGTAACATACAAAATATCTTTAGTACAGATCTCAAACTATTGCATCAAATATTTTCTCTCTTTTCCCCTTGGTATTTACTGTCTCATCTTTAAATTAATACAATTCTTATTATATCGATTAAATAAAAATAACTTTCTTACATTTATCAATAGTTTTTAGTTTATATCTATCCTATACCTTCTGGACTCCAGAAGATGGTAGAGGACAGGAAGGCCTGGAGAAACGTTGTCCATGGGGTCGCGATGGGTCGGACAAGACTTCGCAACTAACAACAACAATCCTAGTTGTTTTAACATTCAATCTTTTCAGACAATCAATGTCCTGGTTAGTTTTTCCCAATTTTTAGTTTCCCATTAATATTTAAATTTAACATTTAATATTTATAATTTCCAAGTTTCAAATAACCCCAATTCCATTTATCACAATTCATCACAAGATCATTCTCATTTTTGTTCCCCATTATTGGTGTCTCTATGATTCCTGGCCAGCCTTCCCCCGATACCTGCCATCAAATCAAAATGTGCAGCTCTTATCCTTTCTCAGAGCATGCATGGCAGAAGGCAGTGGGAAAAATCTAAAAACAGAAAACCAATGCAGAAAAAACATATTTTTGACCTTTCCAAAAGCTGACAATCTCAACAACAGGTGGCTTTTCAAATACACAAAACCTTTCATGGAAAGGCGGGGTTTTTTTTGGTTTTTTTTGCAAATGCTGAGAACAAAATATAACTCCTCCACCCGACACTCTGAGTGTTTTTCTCGATCAACTTTGATCGAGAAAGAATGCACGGGGCAGGAAACGCAGATTGTTATAATGGAAGCAGATGGCAGCATCCGCTTAACTGGAAAGGAGGGAGAAGGATTACATTTTAGCTATTGTTTTCCTGCCCATGTGAGAAATTTGATTTGGACCTTTGATTCGTGTGCAAATCTCTAGATCAGTTTGGATACAGAATGTGGATCGAACAATGAAATGATGAGCCTGAACTGATTCCATTTTCCAAAGTGACCTGCTTGAAAAATCTAAAGTATTGAATTGCCTCCTCCCCCCCCTCCTCCTCCTCCTC
>NW_015386114.1:423255-431818 GCF_001527695.2 Protobothrops mucrosquamatus | reverse complement strand
TTCTTCTTCTTCTTCTTCTTCTTCTTCTTCTTCTTCTTCTTCTTCTTCTTCTTCTTCTTCTTCTTCTTCTTCTTCTTCTTCTTCTTCTTCTTCTTCTTCTTCTTCTTCTTCTTCTTCTTCTTCTGAATGTGTCTGGTTTTTTATTATTATTATTATTTTTGGTAAAGTTTAAACATTATAGGAAATGGGAGAGTTTCCATGAAGATTTTCACACCTCTCCTAATGTTACTTTTTGCTGCAAAAATCAAACTTCTCCAAACTTCGAGACAACTTTATAATGAGACTGGCAAAATCTGTAACATTAATGGCTGGAACCGTTAGACTGATTTGCTGCTAAGGCTGCGTGGGTGTGAATTTGTGTGACATCACTTCAGACAGATGGGAGAAGCATCGTGTGTGTGTGTGTGTGTGTGTGTAAATGTGGTAATTTGATCAAGTAGCTTCCTCTCTTATTTACATTCAGACAACCAGCCATGGAATGAAACGGTTCATTTAGAAATGGTTTATTTAACACTGGTGGACTTCAACTCCCAGAATTCTCTGGCTGGAGGAATTCTGAGAGTTGAAGTCCGCAAGTCTTTCAAGTTCCCAAGTTTGGATACCCCCGGCCTACACCTTTCCTTCGCGTGTGGCCCATTTTGATCAGAGAAAATTGGAGTATGTTTTTAAGGATTACGGAGTTCCGTCTGGTCCACGGGCCAAAATTGAACAAGCTTGCACAGAATAAGAATAGATGGGTTTTCTCTCCCTTCCCTGACAGAGGACAGTTTAAGCAAATGTCTTCTCGCCTTTTTGTTTATTCCACCCGTTTTTGACTGAGGAATCCCACAGTTTTGCTGGCTCCGAAAATGCCAACTCACTCCCCCCCCTCCCAAAAAAAGGGCCATAACTGAGGACAGGGAGCAGATGGCAGATCCCATTACTTTGGCTGCATCTCAGCCTTGTCTTTAGTCAAAGAGACCACAGAGACTCGCTGGCTTTCTCGGGCAGCTGATATTTCCCAGGAAAAGAGGCCAGCTCCTCTTTTAAAGCTTCGTCCAACTTTCTGCCTTTCCAGCTTCTGATAAAACTCACGTCCACATTTATCCAGGACTTTGGTAGCACCGATGCCTTATTAAGTGAATCCATCAGTGCTAAAACCTGCAGCCTTTGCAGTTTACAATGGGGGGGGGGGGGGAGAAATTAATATGTTGGCTTCTCCCCCCCAACTCTGTCTTAAATTCAGAAGTAAAATTCCAGGCATCAAATATTAAATGTGATAAAATATTTAAGTGTCCTCTTCTGCACTCCAGGGAGTTTTGTTCTTGTTAGCTAAAAGCGGTTTGCTGCAAGATTCTTTGGTCGCCTTCTTTATCCCACATAAACATAAATGAAAACAAACAAAAAGATGCAGAACAATATCCTCTTCTACATGTTTGCCTCTTTCCTGGTTGCGAAGTCTGCTGTGTGTGTGTTGGGCAGCGTGCATAATTTGCACCCAGGCTCAATCTCCTGGATGTTCCTCTTGAAGGATTGTGGACTTCCAAGAAGAATTGTCCAGCTCAAACATAACCTGGTCCTCTCCAGTTGTCCTCTGTGATTCAAACATTTTCCATTACAGATAGCACTAGCAATAGCATTTAGACTTATATGCTGCTTCACACTGCTTTACAGCCTTCTTTGAGCGATTTACAGAGACAGCCTATTCCCCCCCCCCAACAATCTGGGTCCTCATTTTACCGACTCAGAAGGATGGAAGGCTGAGTCAACCTTGAGACGGTCAGGATCAAACTGCTGGCAGTGAGCAGTGAGTCAGCCTGCAATACTGCATTCTATCCACTGTGCCACCATGGCTCAAGGAAGGAAGGAAGGCAGGAAGGAAGGAAGGAAGGAAGGAAGGAAGGAAGGAAGGAAGGAAGGGCAATAGCACTTAGACTTATATACAGCTCCATACTACTTTACCACTCTCTAAGCGGTTTACAGAGTCAGCATATTGACCGACCTCAGAAGGATGGAAGGCTGAGTCAACCTTGAGCCGGTCAGGATCGAACTCCTGGCAGTGGGCAGAGTCAGCCTGCAATACTGCATTCTATCCACTGTGCCACCAGAGCTCCCAGTAGTTTTCGACTTACCACTATTAATTCAGTGACCATTCAAAGTTTAGTTTCCTCTTTCAAAGTTTTATAAAATCAGAGGGACCTAGAATATATTTATAATTACAAGGGATTGGGGGGGTTCTTTTTCAGTGTTTTTATTTGTTGTGTTGTATTGTATTTTCCCTTTTTTTCCCCTTGCTCATTTTTATTTGATGTACTGTACATCGGTTTGAAAATGGACTGCCTTGCATAATGTAATTAATTAAAGAGAAGAAACAATAAAATAAAATATCTTAGGTTAAGGCAGAATAGAAATTGGGACCTAGTGATAAGATTGGAAATATTAATCCTAATTCCCATGTTGTTCCCACAGTGGACAACTGGATTTCATTCAAAAAGACATGTATAGCTTTCTGTTCACATTTTCCCCAACGATGGGAAATTTCAAAGCTGTAACACACATACCCCTTTGAAATATAGGCAGAAATGCCCCCTGGCCACACTATTGTGGCTCACATGTAAATTGTGACTTCTATAGAATACAGTGCAAGCTTCGCCTTGACTCCCATCTGGTTCCTGCAGCAGCTATCAATCAACAACTGACCCAGAAAATGATTTGAAAACAGTCTTCCATGCAGACGTTGTTCTGTTATAATTAATCCAACTCAATCTGTCTGCTCCATTGAGAAGGAGGGAGCTCTTCCCCAGCTCCAGATCACCTTTCAAACTTAGGCTTTGGAAGGTCAGGAGAAACTGAGAACATCTTTCAAAGAAGAGGAGGCCAACCCAGATCTTCAGAAATCACAGAGTTGGAAGGGAGCTTGGAGATCTTCTAGACCAGGGATGGCGAACCTATGGCACACGTGCCAGAGGCCGCACTCAGAGCCCTCTCTGTGGGTACGCGCACCATGCCCCGGAGATGGCAACCGTCCCTCGTGGCTGGATGCATCCCAGCACAGCTGGTTTCCCTTCCCCCATCCCATCCCTCCTGGCCTCGCCTGCTCTCCTTTTCCCAGGCACGACCCACTGCATCACCTCCTCAGCTGTCAGCCATCTGTCCAGCTCAGAGGCAGCTTCTCTGAACTTCTGATGGTGGGCTGCGGAGCCCCTTCTGATGGTGGGCTGCGGAGTGCGCCGGTTGAGAGGCCGGCAGGCTGTGGCTGCTGACAGACACTGTTGGCCCCCATGTGCTCGCTGGCCTCTGTGCAGGAGCCGATGGTGTCAGGCAGCAGCCACCCTGGCCCCTGCCTCACCCTGCAACAATGGCACCCCAGCCCTGCCTTGCCTTGCCTCACCTCACCCTGCAGGACAAGCCTCCTGCCCACTGTCCCACCTGCCAGAGACCCCCTGGATCTTCCCCAACCCTGCCCGGCCCCCACAGGCATCCCTCCCCATGAGCAACATCGAGGTGACCACGCCCACCTTGGCCACACCCACCAGTCTGCCATGACCACCACAGCCAGGCCCACCCAGCAGGCCATGCCCATCTGGCACCCGGTGATAAATAAGTGGGTTTTGGGTTGCAGTTTGGGCACTTGGTCTCTACAAGGTTTGCCATCACTGTTCTAGACCAACCCCCTGCTCAAACAGGAAACCCTACACCGTTTCAGACAAATAGCTGTCCAGTCTCTTCTTAAAAACCTCCAGTGTTAGAGCATTCACAACTTCTGGAGGCAGGTTGTTCCACTGGTTAATTGTTCTCACTGTCAGGAAATTCCTCCTTAGTTCTAGGTTGCTTCTCTCCCTGATTAGTTTCCATTTGTTGCTTCTTGTCCTGCCTTCAGGGGCTTTGGAGAACAGATTGACCCCCTCTTCCTTGGGGCAGCCCCTTAGAAACAAGAAGACCTCCAGAGTCCCTTTCAACCCCATCCGTCCCTTGTCTATCAAACAGTTGTGTCCACTTTGAGAATCAGCTTTAATTGCTTCAGCCTCATCTAGGCAATGGAGTCGCAAACTCCTTTTTTGAATATATAATTTAGTAGAGATTTATATAAAACTGGCGTTCCTCCTGTTCTCATGTTTCAGCTCTTGTCGTGAAAGAACACCACGGCTTCCAAATGCTGGTGAGTTTAGGAGAGCCAAAAAAATGATGGTTAGGGAGAGGAGGGGAAAAAAAGCAATTTTTGGCACATAAAAGGCTCATAAAATTGTCATGGCATAAATACAAAATAAACCTTCCAGCTTTGTAGTCCATCTGATTAAATGACCTAGGTCGGATCTAGAAAAGCTTAGACGATAATAAAAGTGCTGGTCTCGAGGTTGCCACTTAAAATAAATCCTTTTTATTATGCGAGATTAGAAAAAGAAGGAGAAATGGTTTTGTTTGTTTTTTTCCAACACAGGATTTGCAGCATGTTGTAACGGACAGCAGGGACAACATTGGGAATAGTAGTTTTTTTTTGGGGGGGGGGGTTTCAACCGGAGAGCAAGAAAAAAAATACTTTAAAGAAACTGGGTTAAAAATTTGAAAGATCTTTGATGATGTTTTTCAGCGCTTTGAGTCCATTTTCTCTATCGGACTGAATTTTGTAGCACGTGGCAAAGAACGATTGAAGGATTCTCTGTGTTGCTTTTTGCAAGTGTTGAATATCATCTTGAGGCAACTGAGAGAACTTCAGTGCCATTTCCTTTTAGATGGACAAAAATGAGCTTATGGAGTATTCGTGCCAACTGAGGCAGAGATAGTTTCAAAAATCTGCACACCCTGGTCCTCATCCCTGTACCCTTTGGCTAAGAGCACTCTGATTTTTGAGGGGGGGTCCTCAATGCTCTCTGAGCTTGGTTGTTTTCTTGCAGATGTTTCATTGATGATATTACCTAGTTTGGGTAATGAAACATCTGCAAGAAAACAACCAAGCTCAGAGAACACCAAGGACCCCACAATCCTCCTCCTCCTCCTCCTCCTCCTCCTCCTCCTCCTTCCTCCACTCTGAAAACCCCACTCTTTTTTAATACTTGGATAATGAAACATCTGTAAGAAAACAACCAAGCTCAAAGAGCATCAAGGACCCCACAGTCCTCCTCCTCCTCCTCCCTCCACTCTGCAAACTCCACTGTCTTCTAACACTGATGATGTTACCTAGTTTGGGTAATGGAACATCTATAAGAAAACAACCAATCTCAGAGAGCTCCATGGACCCCACAGTTCTCCTCCTCCTCCTCCTCCTCCTCCTCCTCCTCCCCCTCTCCCCCAACCCCCCCAACCCCCACTCCTTCTAGCACTGATTATGAAACATCTGCAAGAAAACCACCAAGCTCAGAGAGCACCAAGGATTCCTCCTTTCAACCCGGAGATACACATATTCTCCTGTATTGGCCCTCTGATTTTTGTCTTGCTTGGATGAGGCAGATGGGTATTGTGGTTTCTCAAGAAGCAGCTGTTAGCATCAGTGGTGGGATTCAAATAGGTGAACAATCGGTTCTTTGTGTGGATGCCACTTCCAGAAATCCATTCTGGGCCTGGGCAACAAAACATTAGCTATCGGTTCTGCTGAAGTGGTGCCAACCGGCTGAAACCCACCACTGGTTAGCATCATTGCACAAAGATGCATCAGTTGTTCAGTGACGTCATGATCCCTCTGACATCACTTCTGCCCTTTCTCTCCCACTGACACCTACACCGACGACAATCTGGAGGCAGCTAAATGTCTTGTTTTTCTCTCGGTTGATCATAATGTACCAGGGAAAGAAAACTGGAGGAAAACAGAACGAACACAAAAAGCAATGAGGTAATTTTTATTCTCCATCAGCTCTGCCAACGACACCTACAGATGTTTCAACCTCTCCCTTCTGGTCTGGATAAAGGTAGAAAAATGCAGAATACAAAATAGATGCTTCTGTCGCGAGAAAGAAATCTTGTAAATTACTATCTTGTAAAAGATAGTAATAGTAATAAAGTTGGAAGGGACCTTGGAGGTCATCTAGTCCAACCCCCTGCTCAGGCAGGAAACCCTATATCATTTCAGACAAATGGCTGTCCAGTCTCTTCTTAAAAACCTCCAGTGTTGGAGCATTCACCACTTCTAGAGGCAGGTTGTTCCACTGGTTAATTGTTGTGACTGTCAGGAAATTTCTCCTTAGTTCTAGGTTGCTTCTCTCCTTGGTCAGTTTCCATCCGTTGCTAATAATAATAATAATAATAATAATAATAATAATAATAATAATAATAATAATAATAATAATAATAATAATAGTAGTAGTAGTAGTAGTAGTAGTAGTAGTAGTAGTAGTAGTAGTAGTAGTAATGAAGTTGGAAGGGACCTTGGAGGTCATCGAGTCCAACCTCCTGCTCAGGCAGGAAACCCTATATACCATTTCGGACAAATGGCTGTCCAGTCTCTTCTTAAAAACTTCCAGTGTTGGAGCACCCACAACTTCTGGAGGCAGGTTGTTCCACTGGTTAATTGTTCTAACTGTCAGGAAATTTCTCCTTATTTCTAGGCTGCTTCTCTCTTATAAGAACCAAGACGTTTATTCCCTGCCAGCCCCACGAATGACTTTTTCATTTTCTGCGAACTACCCATTCTGGAAATGGAACTAAGCGAAGAAGTAGGAAAAAGAGAGGTTTGCACTTCTTCAAAGACCAAGACAGGTTGCCTTGAGAGAGGAAACCTCAAAAAATATGAGCGTGCCAAAAGCTACATCTCCGGGGCCGTCTGTGATGGCGGATCAGAACACGAGTGAGGTCTGAAAGGCTGGAATGTATATAGAAGTTCATTGAGGGTCTTCAAAAGACATTTGCTGGAAGCCCCTTTTAGAGAATGTAGGCTTTGAGGTTTTGGCATGAACATGTCACAGTTGCCCAGCTTCAAAGCCTTTCCAAGGCATTGTTCTCTTGAATCTCTGCTTTTCTTGAGAAGGTTTTCAGTACAGGTAATCCTCGACTTTCGACTGTTCATTTAATGACCGTCCCAAGTCACAACGGCACTGAAAAAAGTGACTTTTGACCGCTTTTCACAGCTACGACCTTTGCAGCATTCTCACAGTCACGTGATCAAAATTCAGACGCTCGGGAACTAACTCGTATTTACGATGGTCGCAGCATCCTGGCGGGGGGGTGTCACGCAATCCCCTTTTGTGACCTTCTGACAAACAAAGTCAAGGGGGGGAGCCTGGTTCACTTAACAACCAGGTTACTACCTTTACAACTCAGGGATTCACTTAACAACTGTGGGAGGAAAGGTTGTAACATGGGGCAAAATTCACTTCACAAATGTCTCACTTAACAACAGAAAGTTTGGGTTCAAGTCAAGGTTTACCTGTAGCTCCTTTCTTATTTCAAAATTATCTACTAAGACTTCCAATTCTGTGGTGTTTCTACAGCCAAAGCAACTTTTTTTTCTCCTGGCATCTTGGCTGACGTTCATGCCCACCTGCCACTTACTACATTCCTTTTTTTCCTTAGGGGTGGAAATTGGTTGGATGCATTTAATGTTTGAATTATTGCTGTTTGCAAGGTCTGGCTTTACTGTATAATTGACCCCAGTTTTCTGCCCAAGCTACGCCTACGCAAATTTTGGCAACATTAATTTTATTTGACCTTTTATTTATTTTTGGCAATGCAGACTTGAAACATTTCAGATGGTAATAGGATCTGGGGAAGCAATTTGGGTTTGTTTTTTTTAAGATGTACCCAAGAATGAAGTCTACAGTGTGCTGTACAGTGTGTGTACCTATTGTGTTTGGGATCGACAATTGCAGGCAGCAATGCTGATAAAGAAATCAGGAGCGTGAAATGTAAAATTCCTGAAGAAAAGTTAGAAATGCAAATTCTTCTAGGATTCTTGTTTTAAAGAAAAACCATTAATATTAAGTAGCCCATGGGGTAATGTTGTAGCAGAGATTTACCCGTGGGCTATCAAGAGACAATCCTGAGCTATATTCAGGCATTTTTTTTAATTTGGCCACCAGCAAAATCTTGAAAAGAAATCACTTCAGCAGAGCTAAAGTTCCTAAGACAGTTCACTGCCTGAGGCAAAGGACGAGATTTCATATGCAGGAACTGATCAGGCTGGTGGCGCATGGTTACTTCTTTCAACCCCAACCACTGGCACAGGCCCATGTGCCATGGATGCCAACCGTGGCCTCCACCAAGAGGGAATGCACCCAATTAAAAAAATAACCAGAGGCTGAATTTGGGTGCTGAATTTGTCTAATGGTAGTACTTGCAGGGTATCACCTCTGATACCCTGCATGACAAGAGAGGGAGGGAGGGAGGGAGGCAGGAGAGGAAAGAAGGTGAGGGAGGGAGGGAAGGAGAAAGAAAGGAGAGGGAGGGAGGGAAGGAAGGAAGGAAGAGAGGGAGGGAGGGAGGGAGGAAGGAAAGAAAGGGGAAGTAAGTAAGTAGGGAAGGAAGGAAGGAAGGAAGAAAGGAAAGAAGGGAGGGAGGGAGGGAAGAAGGAAGGAAGGAAGGAGAGAAAGGGTAAGTAAGTAAGTAGGGAAGGAAGGGAGGGAGGGAGGAAGAAAGGAAGGAGAGAAAGGGGAAGTAA
>NW_015386114.1:418998-422812 GCF_001527695.2 Protobothrops mucrosquamatus | reverse complement strand
GGGAGGATGCTGGAAAGAAGGGAAGGGAAGGGAAGGAGGATTTCTGAGTCCTTCCCTCCCTTCCTTGCCTTGTGCTGGTCCACGCTGACAGTCTCCAGGGAGAAGCAGAGCTTCCCTCTCTTCTTTTGGCTTCAGAAGAAGGACCTCCAGTTCCTGGGAAGCTCCTGCTAGGCGCTCCTTTGCAGAAGTACCAAACAAGGCAAGGAAAGATGCTTGAGATCTAACCTTCAAAGCAGGAGGCAGATCCCTGACGGCTGACAGGAGCTGTTTATTCTCTCTCGGTGGAATCCGGGCGACAGATGTCTATCGAATTGTCAGCCCCGCTCAGCAATGCAAATCCATCTCCTGTTCTGGTTGGCGAGGGAAACAGCTTGCATCCAGCCGGTGTTTAGCACAGTAAGTAACTTTGGGAAAGTTGGTTTGGGAATGGCTGCTTGCTTGCTGCAGGGCACGAGAGGGACTGAGGGACACCGAGGTCCTTATTTTCAGTTGGCTTATGGTTTGCCAAGTCCCTAGAAGGGCTGGGCTGTCTTCCGATGCATGGGGGGAAAAAAAAGTCCTGCAAGGAAAAACAGGCATGTATCTACAGCATCTTCTTTAGAAGGAGGGACAAAATAGTGTTTCATGTCACCAAGTGCAACCTCTCGGGGCAAAATCATCCTGTTCTACCTTACAAGGTTGCTTGGAAGCAAAACAAGGGACTCTTCAAAAAACGCTCTAAGGCTGCTATCGTTAATGTACGATACAAGGTTACCTTTATCACTACTTCTATTAAACAGACGACCAGGGGAATTAGGGTGAAATCCTATGCAAGTTTTCAACTTTCTCCGGTGCTTCTGATAACCCTCCAAACACACACACACACACACACACACACAGAGTAGCTTGGCAATTTCGGAAACTTGAGGCTGTTCTGACTTTTGCATGATTAGCTGCAGATGTTCCAAAAGCAAAAGCTTAATCCGTTTGGAATTAAGTAATCCTGACAGACTTTTGTCCAGCTCATGATCTAAAATGCAATCAGCTTCTTCGTTTAGAAAAAAACGGCTAGGGTTTTGTTTGGGTTGTTTCACGTTGGGTCGTTATTATAAAAAAAGACCCTGTTCACCGTGTCTAAGATAAAAAAAACAAAAAACATTTAACATGTAAAGTATCCAGCTAAGGATGGGCAACTATGATTGTAATCTCCTAATGCAGAGATTGTAATCTCCTAATTAACCCTTTCTGGATATTTTCAGGCAAATCTTTGTCCAGGAAATATTGTCCTCTAATGAAATTGATTTGTAACAGATTTGGGTCAAGCAAGAGCAGTCCTCCCCATATAAACCTAATTAATTCAGAGGATCTGGGCTGTGAGAAGCCCCTAATTCAGATAGCTTAAAGAGAATTAGAAAGAATTCAGGATGGTTTGGTCCACCGTTGGTTAAAGCATCTCCTGTGCAAAGGACAATCTGGCCCTGAATGTTAGGTGACAGGGACCATTCGTGGAGGAAAATCAAATCCTTCATATATGATGGATGAACTTCTTTTGACATCCTCTGTTGCAAGTGGGCCAGATGGACTATTGGTCTAATGCTGCAGGTCTAATGCTTTTATTGCTTGCTTTTAATTGAGTTATTGTGCTCACCCTGGAACTATTCCTTCACGGCACCCACCGAGCAATGACTCCTACAGGTGATTTCCTTGAGGTGGTCTTTATGTTGTAAAAACTACTTAACTGCTCCACACAGGAGGTCTCTTAGTCAAGTCCCGGCACTTCCACATAGCATGGATTTTATTTTTTGCCTGAAACTGCAAATCTACGGGCAGTCAGTGCTTGCCGTGCCACAGTGCAGCAGGCAGCATCTTCTGTTCTGAAATGACTTGGATGTTCTCGAAAGCAAAGTTGAAAGAAAGAAAATTGGGTTTGACGCCTGATATATTTTTATTCTTCATCTCATGGTTCTGTCTGGGTTAATCTCCTTTTTTCCCCCCTTCCCTTGGTTAGCATTGTTCAGATGCTGCTTCAAGTCCTCCATGATCATTCTCAGAGATGCCTATTCTCGCTGGAAGCAAAGAACGTGACTACGGTTTTGCTTCCAGCAAATCTTTGAGCCATCTGCTTCCCATCTCAGGGGTCAAGACCCTGCCCGCCAAAGGGATCCACTACAAGAAGGTCCGGAGAATTTACTGCTCGGATCCCTTCCAAGCCTTTGATGTCAAGAAGGAGGTCATGATCAATGTTGGGGGCAGCAAATATCTCCTCCCTTGGAGCACGCTGGATGAGTTCCCTTCCTCCAGGCTGAGCAAACTGAAATCGTGCAACAGCTATGAGGAAATCACCCAGATCTGTGACGACTATGATGAAGACACCCATGAATTCTTCTTTGACCGGAACCCGAGTGCTTTTGGAATGATTGTCAGCTTCCTTGCAGCGGGGAAACTGATGCTCCTTCGTAACATGTGTGTCTTATCCTTCCGAGAGGAGTTGAAATATTGGGGGATTGCAGAGTCGAAGTTAGAGAACTGCTGTTTCCAGAAGCTCCTTCAAAAGGTGGAGGAACTATCGGAGGAGCACAACGAAGAAGAACTGCAGAGGGCCAAGCTGGTGGCTTGTGCCCAGAAGGAGGAGACCAAATTTGGTCGTTTCATGAACAACTTGAGGGACATGGTGGAAAACCCACAGTCGGGTCTCCCTGGAAAAATCTTTGCTTGTCTCTCCGTCCTCTTTGTGGCGACCACAGCAATAAGCCTTTGTATCAGCACCATGCCAGACTTGAGAGAAGAAGAAGACAGGGTAAGGATGTCCTTGTTCTACTTGCACAATAAATCAAGGATGAATGGTCAATGTTCAATAGATAATTATTAAGTTTAGAGCAGATATTCCATAGATTTCTCTTGACAGCAGTCTTCTCTGTATCTGTGGACCTATTCCTGCTCAGTGTAGGTCAAAGGTCAGGGTCATACCACACATCTGGATGATGTTAGGTTGAGCAAGTTGGCTTTTGTGTTACTTTGACATGAAACTGTCCAATGTTAGGTAGTGAAGCCTCATTTCTTTGCCCCTGAATGTCTACATATCATCTCATGAAAAGGTGTAGGATAAATAGCAGCTTTGAAGCATGGTAGATAAATGCTCTTTACATTTAAATCATGCCCCACCCTACTGCCCCAAAAGTCATTCGGTTGTTATGTTCTTTCCATGCTGTCTCCTTCAATAGAAAAAGAACTTGAAAGTTGCCTTCATTAAGACTAAACCAGTCATTCTCAACCTACCAGCCACCACAAATACTGCACAGTAACTTCTAATATCTCCTGCCCGTTTAATAGCAGTCTGGTGGGTAAATGGGACTTGTGACCACAGCCTCAGACAACTCTGAGCTAGATCCAGCTTTGCTGAAGGCAACATTCTGTGAACACAAAGATCTCTGACCAAACTCCAACTGCCCAGAATGCTCAAAAGATGATGAGGACCATGATCTAGAAGAGAGACAGACAGCTTTGGCAAAGTTCAACCAATTTGGGACCTCCATGGCAAACCTCCCTGATCTAATGTCCTACAAATGGGGTAAGACTACAAATTTCAGTATTGCCCAAATGACCAAAAAGTCACTGTCCTATCAATGGAGATAGATTGAGGACCTCCTTTGTTGAGGGTTAAAAGTGGGGTTAATTTGAGAGAAATGACAATATGCTATTCTTTAATTTGTGGTCATTGGCCATAATTAAGTTTTGATTTGATTTATGCTACTAGTTAATCATTCAGCGTCCTACATGGAACATCTTCATCCAAGATGGCGAACTTGGTAGACTTCATCTAGCAATACTTATTTCT
>NW_015386114.1:405598-417950 GCF_001527695.2 Protobothrops mucrosquamatus | reverse complement strand
TGCTAGCGATCCTATCACATTGCCGGTCATATCCCATCAAAACGGTTGCATCCTAATCTCTCTCTCTCTTCCCCCCTCCCCTGCCCCTGTGCCACAGAAATGAGCTTAAAAGATATTTTCTTCTTAGGTGAAACTCCCTTTTTAAAATGTCCTAATGCTTTCTAAAATCAGATTTCTGCTTTGGGGTTGTGTGTGTGTGGGGGTGAGGTAGTTGTATAACCTTTGCTGTTAAATAGCATTACTAAATAAAACCTTCCCGGTGATCCATAAAGAACTGTTCTTACTGGGGCTAATGGATTTATCACTCAAGGAAAAGGGAAAATGTTAGGCTTACATTTGGTGCTGCTACATACTGTAGCTTCTTACTAATAGTTTTTTTTTTAATTTGCCCAGTTCTCACCTTGCGTGGCTTGATTTAGCTTGGATTAATTATTCAAATATAACCAGCAATGCAGAAAAATGTGACTCAGAGGCCCTTGTAATAGGGAGGCATCTGCGAGAAGCTTCAGTCATTTCAGATGGTAAAGTGATAGAAGAACGTCAAATGCCCCATCATTTATTTATTGAGGTAAAAATCGCTAGCAATTTTAAGGAAGGAGGATATCAACCTTCAACACGTTGTTAATCCATCCAGGTGTTTTTTTTTATTCCCTAGTTAGACAATCAGAAGATTTGAGCTCAAAACTGATTCTCACTCATTCACTCTTGGGGCTAAAACCATCATATTTAGAAATACTAGCATTCTTCCAATGTTTGAGGGGCCGTCACAGTGAAGAGGGGGTTGATCTAGTCTCCAAAACATCTGAGGATGGGACAAGAAGTAATGGGTGGAAGCTTATCACAGAGAGATCCAACCTAGAACTAAGGAGAAATTTCCTGAAAGTGAGAACAATTAACCAATGGCACAGCTTGCCTCCAGAAGTTGTGGGTGGTCCATCACTGAAGGTTTTCAAGAAGAGAGTGGACAACCATTTGTCCAGAATAGCATAGGCTCTCCTGCTTGAGTATAGGATTGGATTAAAAAAACACCAAGATGCTTCCAACTCTGTTATTCTGTATTCCGTCTTTATTGCTGACATCTATAACTGCATTTATCTATCCAAAGTCACCTATATCCAGATCCCTTGATTGATCTTGAAAGCACTAAGGAGGGACCAACCTGATTAACTCTTGGTTGGAAGACTGCCAAAAATTGGTTGGGTTCCACATAGACCAGAAAATCTGGAAGAAAGCAAGTGACAAACAATTTCTGTATAGCTGGCAAGAAAACTGCACTTTTGGGGTTGAATTTAACTCAAAGGAAACCTTACATTTCATTTTGGGATCCAAACAGGCAACCCTTTTATCAGTGTTTCAATATCTCTTTTACAGGTTGAATGTAGGTAAAACAGACTCTCCATTCTGTACCAAACCTATAAATGTTTCATGATGGTATGCTTTTTCAGAACTTCCTACAAATATAGAAATGGGAGCTATGTTCTCTCAGCATGGTGGACAGTATGAAATTGCTCCTTTCTTACAATTGGGCAGACCTCACATCGAAAAAGGAATTTCCCTGGATATGCCAGTTTCAGGGAAAGAATTCTAGTCTGCACCACACACGATGCTCAAAGATTACAGGTTGAAAGGAGTCAGATTACCACTGAAGACAATTGGATTTGGGTCTCCTTATATATTTATTCAAAGAGATGGGAGTAACAACAAGGATTCAGTGCACGTGCAAAGCCCACTTTTGAAATCAGAGTGAGGGAGTTACCAACTTCGCATGAATAAAATGTGCTTTGAGGTCAAGAGTGTCTTACTAGCATGCCTTATAGGGTGGGAGATTTCTCTGCTGAGAATAAGAGGAACACACACAAACAATGTTGACTCATTCATCTCCTTATTTGTCATATTTTTTCAGAAAAAAAAATCTTTTCCAGATGTGTTAGAAACCCCGTCATCCACAATTTATTCTGAATACACCAGTTTCATCCATTCTGGAAGGTGTCAGTCTGGGCAGAGTAAATATTTATGACCAACTGGTCCTTCTAGAACTTTCAGCTAACCCTCTCCAGCAGATCTTCTTCCAAGGAATACATTTTCTAAAAGTACACAATTAAAAAAAAATGCCAGCAATGCCCAATCTACATCCTTGCAATAAAAATTCTAACGCAACCATCACCCCTGCATTGCAGGGTTTACTTCTTACGAATGTTGACGCTTGTCACTTGAGCAGTGCTAGATAATTTGTACAGCTTTATCCATTTCATTTTTTCTTTTGTGCTGTGAATGGAATGAATGTTAATTAATTGTTTACATTAAATTTACAGAGCTTGTAGGGAAGAGCATAATTTTGCTTTGGATACTGGCATCATAATTTTCATAGGGATGGAGATACAGTAGAGGCTGACAGATACTCTAGACTAGATGGATGGGTAGATTGAGATAGATGGATAGATAGATAGATAGATAGATAGATAGATAGATAGATAGATAGATAGATAGATAGATAGATAGATAGATAGATAGATAGATGTTATTTTCACAGGAAAAGAGCTTTATAACGTTCCAAATATAGCATCTGGCTGGCAGGAGGCTAGACCATGAGATAAGATCACCCACATGGGGTTGTTCTCCAGGGAATTCTGGGATGTGACATTTAGTGAGGAGCAAGGGGGATGTTTCCCAGGAATCCCCAATATCAACACCAGATGGCTTTCTGCTCAGTTGTTGGTCTTCCTTGGATGCTGTCGGATCTCAAGCTGGAAAGGCTCTTGATTTGCTTTTGCAAATGTTCTAAAATGCTCAGGATGCTTCAGGGACCATACAAATAAATACATGGGTCAAAACTGCCAATTCTGCTTCTATTGAACCAGATAGTTCATTGGGCATGGCATATCCCTAAAAAACCTCGCCATTGGTACCTCATCTTTCTTTAGTTGGGTGCAACAAGGGAGTCCCTATGAGCAAGAAACATATTTTGCTTCTGAATTATATGACTTTTCCCAAAGACGACAATATTAAGTTCATTGCTCTTCATGCCCTGAACACCATCAGGAAGGAAATTGTTATAGTGCATCTTATTGTAAGTGATGGAAATCCTTCAGCTAAAAGAGTGGGTTAATGAAAAGGAATGAGCTAATGTCTCTTCATGGTTCTTGTTTTAAGATAGGGCCATATTTTCACTGCTGTTAGAATGCCTTTGAGTTGTTTAAGAAGGTTCAGTGAGTTGTGCATTTTAGCCTGGATAGATATAGAGAGATGTTGTAGGAGAAAGAATGGCCGAACCATTCTGGGGGTGGAGCGAAAAGAGGGATTAGCCTAGAATCCCTATATAGCCACCAGCAAACTAAACCCAACCCCTCTTGAGTGCCATTAACTCTGATCTAATTCTAACCAGGTGCCAACCATTAGTTGAGAAGATTCATGTACAGAGGCTTTTAGCAATAGATCAGTTTAACTGAATCTTCAACTATAGACCTGATCTTTCACGCCTGACAGATATAGACAGATAGAGATAGAGATCGGTAGAAATTATTTTCATAGGAAGATAAGAGTTTGGGGTGTCTATAACAATTGGAAGGGACCTTAGAGATCTTCTGGTCCAACCTCTGCTCAAGCAGGAAACCATTTCAGACAAATGGCTATCCAGTGTTGGAGTACCCACAACTCCAGGAGGCAAGTCGTTCCACTGACAATTATTCTAACTCTAAGGAAATTTCTCCTTCTTTCTACGTTAGACCTTTCTTTGATAGGCTTCCACCTGTTACTTCTTGTCCTGCCTTCAGATGCTTTGGAGAACAAGTTCACCCACTTTTCTCTGTGGCAGCCCCTCAAATATTGGAAGACTGCTGTCATGTCGCTCCTAGTCTTTCTTTTCATTAAACTGGTATACAATAAAACTGCAGGATACTAACTGACATGGTTCCGAAAGAAATAACTTTTCAAAGAACTTTGAGGCTTAATTACCTTAAAGAATCCTTTAATGGGTTACATAATCCAGCATGAACAAAGGAAAGCCAAAGACTGAAACACCCCCCCATCCTAGCTCTCGCGACAAGCACAACTCCCTCCCTCCTTTCACAGTCATCAATCATATGCTCCAATTAAACAGAGGTGTGAATCTTCCTCCTGTCTCATCTCTGTTATTACAGACTGCTGTTGCTTTGACCTTGGCTGTGCTATGCTAAGATAATGTTGTTATTCACAGGCATTCCTCCCCCCTCATATGGCCCGCAATGCCTGCTTTTGCTCTTGAAGCAATATGTAGGCTAAATAAGATATGTTTGCTTCTTCACATATGTCAAGCAATAACATCCAATGTTAGCAGACTTGACACTAACATTATTTTGGCTTTTTCCCTGCTCCTTTTCTGCCTCCAGGGTGAATGTTCCCCAAAATGCTACTACATCTTCATCATAGAGACCATCTGCGTAGCCTGGTTCTCGCTGGAGTTTTGCCTTCGGTTTATTCAAGCAAAGAGCAAATGTCAGTTTTTCAAAGGGCCCTTGAACGTTATCGACTTCCTGGCCATTTCTCCTTACTACGTCTCCCTCATCATGCTGGATGACGAAGTTTCGGAGAACGACCACCGTCCCAGCGGGAGTTCGTATCTTGAGAAAGTGGGTTTGGTACTACGGGTCTTAAGGGCGCTGAGGATACTGTACGTCATGCGCCTGGCGAGGCATTCTTTGGGCTTGCAAACCTTAGGTCTCACCATGCAGAGGTGTGCTCGTGAATTTGGCCTCCTGATCCTCTTCCTGTGCGTGGCCATCACGCTGTTTTCTCCCCTGGTCTACCTTGCAGAGAACGAATCGGACAAGGTCTTGGAGTTTACCAGCATCCCGGCCTCCTATTGGTGGGCTATCATTTCCATGACTACGGTGGGGTATGGGGACATGGTCCCAAGGAGCATTCCAGGCCAGATGGTGGCTCTCAGTAGCATCCTGAGTGGGATTCTCATTATGGCCTTTCCAGCTACCTCCATTTTCCATACCTTCTCCCATTCCTACGCAGAACTGAGGAAACGGCACAAGCGATTGCATGCCCAACTCACGAGAATAAGAAGTGCCAACACAATCAGTGAAAGAGATACCTTCAACGAGAGCGAAAGCTTTGCTTCGGACGAAAGCGAGTACCCCATCAAGTACATTTTCAAGGGATAAGGCTCTCCTTTGCCACAGAATGTGGACTTCAAAACCGCCACCACCACCACCACCGGGCTTCCCAAAGATGATAGGTAGTCTCCAGCTCTTTCAACCCACCCTTCCAACCAGCAGCTTATGCTCAGGTGCAACCACAGATGCTTGAGTGAGACCAGGCAGAAATAGACAAGATTACCATCCAAAGGGTAGAATGGAAACTATCAAAGGCTGTTGCTGTCTTCAACATCTAAGAGAAATCTGGCTCTTTGGGCCTACCAAGTTGTGGTCCTCAGAGAGCCTTCTGCAAACTGGGAATTTTTGGAGGGTAGGATTGGGTGTCCCATCGCCTCCATTTGACTGGTTAGATAGATGATAGAAGTTTTAGTCCCAGGAAAAACTCTGCACTAAACTGTCACGAAATATTCCTAAGCTTGGTTAGATTTAGCTTGGGTTAATTTGTTTGTGATGCAGTGATGTGCAGATTCAGCCCATTTAGAATCTAGTATATATCAGATGCCTCTTAGACAAGGCATAAACCAAAAGATGAAGAAATAGCCCTCCTAATCATCTTAGTTTTTATATTGTCCACTTGTCTCGCCTTCTCTTCTATCCTCTTCCTCTTTCTCTCCTCTCCTCTATTTTTCATCTCCCTCCTCTTCTCCTTCTCCTTCTCCTTTTCTCCTCTCCCCTTCTCTCCTCTCCTTCTCTTCTCTTCTCTTCTCTTCTCTTCTCTTCTCTCTCCTCGTTTCTCTTCTCTTCCCCCGTTTCTCCTTCCCTTCCTTTCCCCCCTCCCTATCACTGCAGACAGCAAATGTTTTTTTGCAACCCTTTTCTTCCCAAAGGAGCTATACCTGGCTTTGAGTAGTGTGAAGCCCCCAAAGTAGGGCAACCAGGATAAAAATCACCAGAGAGGCAACATTTTAAACAATGAATCAAACAATGGGGAATTTGAACAAATGAAACATCGGTTTTAAATTAAATGTAATGTCTTTTTTTTCCCAAGTCATCAGACTCTGTAAAAGCTTTCAAATTAATAGGATGCCTCCCTTCCCCCACACCGAAAGAAGAAGAAAAACTTAGGGCAATCTGAGGTCTGCTTGAAAATGCTGGAGAACATTTTCAAGTTATAGAAGACAGTGAAGTTTTTAAAATTTCTTCTAGAGCCAGCAGAGTTTTATAAACTTTAAAACTATGGCTACTCCATCTGAAACTGGCTTCTTTCAGTCTACATACACATACCTATAGTCATAATAGAAATATGTCCGGGCAACATTTTGGAAGGCCTAGAAATTGGCCTATTTATTTATTTACTCATATATCACATTTATGAGATGAGAGACAGTTTTGTGTAGTGGTTATGGTGTAGTGGTTATGGTGCTGGTCCAGAAACCAGGAGATGGTGAGTTCTAATCCCACTTTAGGCATGAAAGCCAGCTGGATTTGGGCCAATCACCAGGAGACTGTGAGTTCTAGTCCTACTTTAGTCATGAAAACTGACTGGGTGACTTTGGGCCAGTCACCAGGTGACAGAGAGTTCTAGTCCCACTTTAGGCATGAAAGCCAGCTGGGTGACTTCGGGCTAATCACCAGGAGACTTTGAGTTCTAGTTCCACCTTAGGCCTGAAAGCTGGCTGGGTAACTTTGAGCCAGTCCCTCTTTCTCAGCCCAAGCCACCTCACAAAACTGTTATTGTGGGGAAAGTAGGCAGAGGAAGGCAGATTGAGATATGTTCACCACCTCGAGTTACTTATAAAGTAATATAGGGGGGAATAAAAATCCTAATAAAAATTAAATCTAGAAACCATCCAGCTCCCTCCTAGAGCTGCCCAGCTCTTGACTCTGTTGTGCTAGCTGGCACTGGATCCCATCGCCAGCCGAGTTGTTGGGTGCCCATGAGTCCTTTCCCACCCAACCGAAGGTCAACAGGATAGTAATATCTGGCAGCTCAAGGCTGCATTTTCTGCCAGCATTTCCATCAGGGAGATTAAAGTAATGGCAATCTGGACTGCAGCTACCCCCCCATCCCACTCCCTCTTTCCCTCCCTCCTCTCAGAAGAATAATTTGGGGTTCCAACTCGAACCGGGGCTGTGCAAGAATAAATAAAATGAGATCCAGACAGCTGTGAGAAAAGAAGAACTATTTATCCCTAAAAGCAAAACAGTTTGCCTTAGGCACAGGGGTAGGCAACCTTGGCTCTTTTATGACTCGTGGACTTCAACTCCCAGAATTCTTGAGCCAGATGGCTCAGCTTGGAAACCTCTCCCTTTCCCGTCAGCATGGCTAACTCAGGAATTCTGGGAGTTGAAGTCCACAAGTCATAAAAGAGCCAAGGTTGCCTACCCCTGCCTTAGGGGTACCTCTGAGAAATGGGGTACAGCTGCAGATTTATATAGGGGGAGCCTATATAGTGTCTACGTGCTGATTTTAGGGGGACAATTGAAGTGTGTGTGTGTGTGTGTGTGTACGTATGTATGCTTGTGACCAGGCAATTCTGCTGGGAGACTTAATTTAACTAACTCTGTGTTTGCAGACCTTACCCCTTGTGGAGTAGATCTGGGTAACATATTTGGGGGGGTTTGAGGACGTTTGCTAATTTTAGTTGAGTAACTAAGTTTCAGCTTGACTGTCCATTATCTAGCGGAGACACTGATTCTCCGACCATTTTGGATTCTGTTAATGTTTTAAGGGCAGATGGAAACAGTACACAGAATAAAATATGTTTGGATATAAAACTTCTCATGCTCTCTCCCTCCCAGTTTGGACCAAATAAGAAAGGGCAGCAAACAGCAGAGGGTTTTTCCAGAGTCCTTCGAGCTTCAAGACCCCTTTAGTGCTGTCTGTGACTTCAAAGTAGAGGAATGGCTGAAATTTTCTTGGCTACTTGTATCACATCTCCGAGCGCCAAAAGTCTCTTGATCCTGCATCTTCCTATCTCCTAATGTCCCAAATGGAAAAAAACTTTCCCGATGCTTTTTAATCCTCCTCCAACTGTTTGATCTGTAGCTGTATGAGGTTTGCACAATAAATAACTGGCTTTAGCACCTTCTCCCTCCGAGAGAGACTCAGAAAGAGGGAATGCAGCCAGCGCTCTTTGAATGTTGCTCTTAACTTACAGAGGTAAGAAACAAATAATAATAAAAACATGAGCAAGAGAGAGACTGCAGTGTATTATTTCAAGTATAATATTAACGACGTACAACATAAGGATGGGGAGAGGAGTTGGGAAACGTTTCGATTAGCGCTATTTGTAAGTACCTAGAAACGGTTACATGATTGGAACTTGGGCTATTTGAAGCCACAGACCTACAGAAAATAGATTAATAGTTTCATCTATTAATCTAGAGATCAGGGGTAGGCAACTTTGGCTCTTTTATGACTCGTGGACTTCAACTCCCAGAATTCCTGAGCCAGCATAGCTGGGAACTGAAGTCCACGAGTCATAAAAGAGCCAAGGTTGCCTACCCCTGATCTAGATAGATTAGATTAATCTATTTTAGATTAATTGGTTCTAGTTTGCTGGAAATAGGCAATGAAAAATTTTGAAGCTAAATTTTGATGGGGGCAGCAACGGAACATTACAGTAAAGGAGAAAAAAGAATATACTTATAGTTTAAATTTGTGGCTAAGAAGTGCACAGGATCCAAATCGAAATATCGTTCGTAAAGGTGAGCTGACACAGACAAAATAACTTTTTTTTTTAAGCGTGTGCTGATGGAATCTTCCTTTTCTCCATTTTGCACACACGAAGATTAGAAGCTTGATCAAATATGCTTCTGTTTTCCTCCATGTTCTATCTATCTAACTCTATCAGAGTTCCAACAGTGCTTGTAAATCCCACCTTGCATGTGGATTGCAAGTAATTTGGCTCAAAGGATCGCCTCCCACTGAAGTCAAAACAGACAAAATAAATTTTTTGAAAAGCTCTTATCACTGGAGGGTTTTTTTGTTTTGTTTTTTTAAAAATTGACTGGCTACCATGTGGCTGGGATGCCATCATCTCCTGCCTTGAGCAGGAGTTGGACTAGAAGACCTTTGAGGTCCCTTCCAGCTCTATGGTTCTATCTTCTGGGTTCTGTGATTAAAGATAAACTGGACAGAAGCAATTTAAAGTTGTTTGAGGTTTCTTCTTGCTTTGTTTATTCCAGCCAGCTAAGTCCTAGTTTATTCCTTCTTTTCTTAGATTTCATCTTTCTGGTGTCTTCTCTGTTTGTATTTTTTTCCCCCCGCTCCAAATCGAAGCAATATGTCGAAAAGAACATTGTGTACTTACGTGATTTAATTCTGTCTGGTACAGGCAGTCGTAATCAGCAGCTATTGGGTCAGCAAAGGACCACCGCTCAAATAATTTCATCATCAGGCTTAATTAAAAGAACAGTTTGGGGATCTTGGCCATCTGCTCTAGTTAGTCGGTTTGTGTTTTTGCATCACTTCAAAAAGACTTCATGCGTTAACATGGATTTTTTAAAAAAAGCATATTCCTGAAACAGTCAATCATTTCTTAACTTTTAAACCTGATTCCCTCATTGTGGGAGTCTTAGGTGTTCAAATCTGCCAGCCCCCATTAGGCCAGCTTCACACATTGCACTGAACCAATATTCATACTTTACATACCCAAATGGGTTTACTCAATGCACCAAGCCAGATGCAAATCAATCGTGTTCTGGAGTGTTCCAAAGCTCGGGATAGTTTTAGGGTAACAAACGTTGGGTAACAAATTCTGGTTTTCAGTTGTCCACATAGCCACCATTTCAGATCAGAAACAGATGTCTCAAAGAAGCTGGATAAAACTGAGCATTACTTGGGTTGGCCTATAAAATGGCAGTGGACACAATCATTACCTAAGCTTGGTTACTTAAGTTTATTGTGCACTCCTGGGAATTAAAAAGAAAACAAAACAGGTGGATAGAATTACTGTAATTATTGCTCCTCTCACTTTGTGCCCAAGGTAGAAGAAATTTCAGACTCCTGCTGTTTTGTAACAATGCTGAAAGTTTCCAATTTCAGCGGAATCAATGGAGAAGGTAACATTTCAAACCAGGATCTGACTGCCAAAAGCTTTCAGTGGAGCCAAGTCAAGATCCAAGCTAGACTGGAACATTCAGGTAAACAGAGGCAGATGTTCCTCAAGCGGTAACCTGGAGCTCATGGAAAGCTGATGGAGATAGAAACCACCATCTTGCTAAGTTCCACGTCCAACAAGAAATACTTGGAAATCTAAAGAGGTCCACCCAAATACAAAGCACCAGGAATAGAAGGGCTACCAACAGGAAGTTAAGGAGAAGGAGAAGAAGGAGGAGGAGAAGAAAAAAAGGGAGGAGTAGGAAGAGGAAGAGGAAAAGGAAAAAGAGAAGGAGAAGAAAAGGGAGGAGGAGGAGGAGGAGGAGGAGGAGGAGGAGGAGGAAAAGTTCTACCTAGTTTATGTGTATTGTGTCAAGCAACCTGGAGGGTGGGGAGAATTGGACCTTTTTTTTGGGACCTTTAAGGACCTTCAAAATGAGATAATCAAAATCTGAGTATATGGACAACTGGGTCTTCTCAGGTAGTCAATGTTGTGGCATGATTCGTTCATGGAGTTTTCCAGCACAATGTTTTCTATGAATATGTGCTTCCCCTCCAGATTTTAACCTGCCCCCTCCACTACATTCTCCTCTTTCATTGCCAGATGTGTCCAAGAGGGAGGGCTGAACTGAAGGGATGTGAAAAATCTTCAAGTCCTCTAATCATCTCTTTGTCTTCCACCAGTGGTGGGCACGGAATCTCTTTTTGAAACCCTGAAAACAAAACAAAATAAAACGCCTCTTTCCTGAAAAACTTCCCCTAAAATCCTGGTCAAGGAAAAATTGAAAAAAAAAACCACATAAGCCTGGGGAAGGAAGGTCAAACTTTAATCCCCTCAAATCCCCTCAAATCTCCCAGCTGGAAGTTGTTTCAGATCAAAAAATATGCATGTATTTCTGTCTGTCTTGTCCGTCCGTCTGTCTGTCTCCACTTTCTGTATGTTTTCTTCTCAGCTGTGGCGATTCTTCTCCTCCTCTTCCTCCTCCTTTTTGGGCAAGAGGTCCAGAAGTGGAGTTGAGGGTTGCCAGCATGCGGAACAATTTAATTCTGACTTTGAGAAGGAAGTGGGTGAGGAGACACCATTACTCAGCCTAGGAAAGTAAAAAGCAGGAGACAGAGCCTCCAAACAGTTCTGACTTGAACTTGTCCTCAAAAAGGGAGCGGTGAAGGTCTTCAGAGGCCTTCAAGACTCTGTTACATACCCTATAATTTCTGGAATCTTGGCCGTCTCTGTTTCTTAACTTGGCCCACCTTGTAGACCTGGCCCAACAGAGTGTGTGTGTGTATATATTGTTAATTTGGATTGTTAGCAAGATAAATTTTGAAAAACACATATGATGTCGCAGTTAAGCGACTGCTGCCTGTGGATGGCTCTGGATTGAGCTGATACAGGCAAAAGACTTCTCTCCCCCATATTTGGGCCGACAGAGTGTTCAAAAAAGCATTCATCCTCTTCTCCTGTCTCTTGTAGCTAACAAAATGAGAAAGAGCCTGTGGCCTAGGGGCAACACTTCTGCTTAACATGCAGACAGCCCAGGTTCGAATCTCAGCAAGGGTATGTCTGGCTGATGAAAACCTAATAAGGTTAGAAATAGCTATCCCAGTACTCCCTTAATTCTTTGTTAGCAATCCAAATTTTGAAATATTTAGGCTGCTGTTTTAACACCCTGATGATGTCAGACGGGTTCTGACGAAAGCTTGGCTCAGTAAATTTTTAAACTTTTATACTTTACTTCTCTTGGTGCTCGGTTTTATTTATATATATATATATATATATATATATATATATATATATATATATATATATATATATATATATATATATATATATATATATATATATATATATAATTAAAATAAACCTTGTTCATCTCATCTGAAGACATTCTAATGCCCCTACGTTTTGAAAGATCAAATCGAGATTCAGTAGGTTCCATGCCTTCCCTTGTGCCTTTGAATGGTAGTTGAAAACTACCTGTAATTTCATATTGACTGCAGGCTTGGTTTTGTTGTGTTGGGGGATGAGTGAGTAATAAAACACACTCACAGTTCTGCCATTTGCAGCGCGAAGCGAAGCGCTAACAAGACCCGCCGATGCTGGTAGGTTCTGCTGATTTTATTGCTGTCCTGTGGAGCACAGCTGGGGTCTAGTAACCAACATTTCTTG
>NW_015386114.1:388098-400598 GCF_001527695.2 Protobothrops mucrosquamatus | reverse complement strand
CAGCTAGAACCATATTAATTATTTTTTATTCTGCATTTTATATTTATATATACATATATGTATACACTTACATGTACACAGTGCTTTTTTTATATATAAAAAAAGGTGCCGGAACTGACACATACAACCCACCTTGCCTACCCTACAAGGTTCTATCCAAAAAAGGTGCCGGAACTCCATTCTGGGCGTTCTATGACAAAAAAAGCCCTGCATGTACATATAAATCTACATCTATACATTTACACACACACACACATACATATATGTGTCTGTGTGTGTGTATAAAAATCTAATTTTATATATACATACACAGATACACAGAGCTGAATGCCTCAGAGAGGGTGCGCAATCTGGGTGTCCTCCTGGATCCACGGCCGACACTAGAAGATCAATTGACGGCCGTGGCCAGGGGGGCGTTTTACCGGGTACGCCTGGTTCGCCAGTTGCGGCCTTTTCTGGACCGGGATGCCTTGCGCACAGTTACCCACACTCTTGTCACCTCCCGCCTGGACTACTGCAACGCTCTCTACATGGGGCTCCCCTTGAGGAGCACTCGGAGGCTCCAGTTAGTCCAGAATGCAGCCGCGCGAGCGGTGATGGGAGCTACTCGTCGCTCCCAGGTAACGCCGCTGCTGCGTGAACTGCACTGGCTACCGGTGGCCTTTTGAGTGCGCTTCAAGGTGCTGATTATCATCTTTAATGTTGCATCCATTTGGTTCCTGACTTAAGTTTCATTTCTCCTGAAAAGCTTACCTGCCTGCCTTAGGTTTCGTTTCCTGACTTAAGTTTCATTTCTCCTGTTAAGCTTACCTTGAATTAGTACCTCCTTGACTTAAGTTTCCTGTTCTTTGTGTATGGCAATGAAGAGCCATCCCCCTATTGTCCTTTTGTACACCCCCCCCTTGATTATGCTAATGTACGAATAAAAGGGAGNATTGGATTTTAATTTGATTTTATATTGGGTGTTCACAAAATTTTAAATGAAACGGCAAAATTAATATTTCTTTTAATTGTATTTTAAAATGGTGTTTGTAAGGTCTTTATCTGTTTTTAGCTTGCTGTAAGCCGCCCTGGGTCCGCCAGGAGAAGGGCGGGGTATAAATCTAATAAAATCTAAATCTAAATCTAAATGTATTGCCAAGCTAGCTCAACCAGGCAATCTCTTTCATATATAAAATTGTTCAAGGTTGGGTTACAGTCTGGAAGGGAAAAGGCTGTGGACTACAATTCCCATAATCTCATTCTCTATGTTGACGGGTTGATGGGAGCTGTAGTTCACAACAAGTGTTCTGCTTGGAACTCCGGAAGAACAGGGTCAAAAATTCTCCTGGCAGGGCACTATGGTCATTGCAGTCTAACATTCTTCTCTTTGCAAGTTTGATGGGAAGCAAAGGCCCTCTGCGTGCAGTTTGCCCAAACCGAAACTACATTTCCCAGAATGCAACCGTCTAGTCATGTGATAACATGGCTTAAAAGCACAGTCGAGCTTCTGAAAGGACACTTCCGATCTCTGGGCCGGTGCAATAGAGATGCAGGGGCTAGAGCGCCCCCGCCGCTTGTTCGAGGCGGAACTCCTCGCTGGGATTACAATTCACATCATCCCCAGACACAGCGGGACCGGAGTTCAGGTCTTTAGGCTTCCCCGGAAAATGAAGAAAGCCTAAGGGGCTGCGAGGGTTCCCGACCGGGCAGCACTTCATTTCCCACAATGCAGTTCTCGCGCCTCGCTCTCGCGAGACTTGGCGAGAAGCCGCGGCTGGGCCGGCGTTCTCGCGGAGGAGGCCAGAAGCGCCTGGGAGTCGGGCCTGGACGGGTGACCGGGAGTCGCGGCAGCCGCAGCGGAACGACATGGCGGAGACGGACCCCAAGACCGTGCAGGACCTCACCGCCGTGGTGAGCGGGCTCGGTGGGGGCGGAGAAGCGGCCCGCCCGCTCCCCGGGGAACCTGGAGGGTGGGCGGAAGGACTGCTGGGGTTGCCATGGAGACGGGAAAGGGCGGTGGCCGCGTTGCTAGGGAGCCGGGCGCGGCCGTTGGGGTCGCCCTGGATACAGCGGGAGGCGATGCGCTTCGGGGGCGGGCGGCCTCGGTTGCCGTGGAAACGGAGAGGGGCCTCCCCAGAGCATTTCGATTTAGCCAAGGGGTTACGTTCACACGACCAACTCGGGTTAAGAGCATCCTGGGTTAATGCGGGCTTTGAGCATGCGGCCCCTGCCTTTCTCCAAGGTCGCCCTTCACCTGGGAGGGGGCTTCAAGGTGGTCTTTTGCCCCAGAGTTTGGGCCAGGCCTCCCACTTGCAAGGGAAGCCACTTAGACCCAGTGGCATTTTGTAATTGGGGTGGGCGGGTTTGAAACAACCTTGCTTAAATTTTTTTCTCCCCCTCCCCCAATCAGGTGCAGACCCTCCTGCAGCAAATGCAGGACAAGTTCCAGACCATGTCTGACCAAATCATCGGCAGGAATATCCTTTTGAGCGTGGAAATAAAAGAGGAGAGGTTTGGGATGCGAAGAAGCAAGAAGACCTGAAGGTTTCACCAAAGGGGTTTGGTTGGGCCAGACACCCCTCCCCAATGTGTGGGGAGACCTCACTGAAGAAAAGCTGCACAGCCGCGTGACAATTGCATGGGGACAATGTCACGCTGTGCCTCTATTTGATTCTGCCTCTCTAAGTCCTTTCCGACATTAGGAGAGGATGCAAAGTCAGCGTCCCCGATCCCACGTTCCAAACGGGCTGTCCAGAGTTTGCACAACTTTTATCAGTCGGTGTGCAAATGTCAAGACACTTTCTCCACTTAAGTAATGCATGTAAACCCAAGAAACTTGCTGTGTATGTGTAGGTGCTCCTCGCTTAACAACTGCAGTAGGGAATGGCAAATCCATCACTAAGTAGCATGGTCCTTAAAAGAGTGAGGTCACGTGACCACGCTGGCTTACAGTGTCGCTGCTGGGTGAGGTTAAGCGAATCACTGTGTGTCATTTTAGTGCAGTGACTTGTGACTTCCTGCTGGCTCCCCTGTTGCTAAGAGCTAGCTGGGAAGGTTGCAAATGGCAGCCACAGGATCGGGGATGTCTGCTGTGACCCTCTATCCAAGGTCAGAAGATGGTTTTGCTTCAGTTGCATTTTCTCTAGGTGGTTTGCTTAACTCAGTTATACTCGATGACATGAGTTGCCGCATCGACGACCTGGAGAAAAACATTGCGGATCTCATGACCCAGGCCGGAGTGGAGGAACTGGAAGGAGGAGAAAACAAGGCAGCCACTACCAAGACTTCATGTGAGCTTGACTCTGAAATGATTCTGTGGGCTTGCGGATTAAATACGGTGGGGTGACAGAGACAGAGGCTGTCAGCTGCTGGATTGGCATCCTCAATCTTTTCATTTATTTTTCATCTGCTTTTATAATTTGGACGTTGCCCAGAGTCACCTTGGAGGGGAGAAGGGTGGCAATAGAAATTTATTCTATTCTATAAATTTTTTTTATTCTATTCTATTTATTCAATAGAAATTGAATAAATAAATAAGCCCTAGTCCTCCATGTGATGCCATACCAGTGGTGGCGAACCTATGGCACGGGTGCCAGAGGCGGCACTCAGAGCCCTCTCTGTGGGCACACGCGCCGTCGCTCCAGTCCTAGGCCTTTAGTTGGGTTTTATAAAACCTTTTCACTTTAGGCCTCCGTTGCCGTGTGCAAAAAAAAAAAAAAAGGTTCAATCAGTCAATTTCAACTTCTCGCGGGGAAAAAAAAGATCTTGCAAAGTTGGAATTGATTGATTGAACTTTTTAGTCCCACCCACTGCAGCCACGCCCAGCCAATGGGCCACACCCACCCGGCACCCGACGATGCATAAGTGGGTTTTGGGTTGCAGTTTGGGCACTCGGTCTCTAAAAGGTTCTCCATCACTGTGCTATACAGATAGTAACAGTACTGTAGTAACAGTACAGTTACCGTAAGTTGCAACAGACACCCCCCCAAAAAAGCTACTTATGATCCAGTTTCAAAGTTATAATATTGCCCCCCCCCTCCCATGGTCACATGGCTGCATTTTGGGTGCCCAACAATTGGTGCTCATTTATGGCCATTTGCAGCACCCACCAATGGATTCGCTTAACAAAGGTGGCGTTTGCTTAACAACCATTTGCAGGAAAGATTGTAAAAACACATTCCATCAGGACACACTTTACAATCGTAACAAGTTAGGACTATAATTGCCAGGTTCATTCGTAAGTCAAGGGCTATCTATTTTATTTGCTTATAAGAGGAGGGAAAAGTAAAGAGCTGTGCCCGCTGAAAGGTAAAAATAAATGGGCCTAAAAGTGTCAATATGTACTAGCAGTGCTTTTTAAGTGCCTGGATGAGTTAAATGCCACCCTTGTTTTTATTTAGGAGTGTGCAAGATACTAACGTTCCTAAGTGAAACGTTCCTAAGTTGTATTTCTTCTGGCAATCTTTACTAATTGTCCTACTTTTCTCTCAACAGCCTGCCAATAATCTATGATGGTCCCAGAAAAGAGACCTTTTTACAAGCCTACGCTGATTTTTCAGACCCCATTTTTGTTTTATTTTTCTGTTTTTCCAACAAGTAGTGTGTATAAGCATTTTTCTACAGCTGTAGAACTTGCGTTCTTAATGTACCTTGTATAACTAGATTTGGAACAGTTTCTATTCTGACTTCTTGTGCATTGTGAGTTTCATGCACTTTTTGGAATGGACATGTTCTATACTGATTTCAATTATTAAAACATTAATTTGGTAGCTTGATGGATCAAATACAATGTTAATGTTATACAAGTGGACTTTTGTGAATTTGGATGTAAAAACTTTCCTTTTCCTGGTTACCTTTTTGTAATTCTTTTTATGTAGTGGGTCAAACGTATTGTGCTTTCTATCAGCCTATTTTGTGCACAAGGATGAAAATGTGTTCTGAGCCATTTACCCGATTATTAGTAAGAAGTTTAAAGTAGGAAACAATCCATTTTGGATCTCTTGAGCTGTAACTCTTCTTCATTTTGTATTATCGATTTCAGGAAATTGATAATTGAAAAAATTGAACAGTTAATAATTTAAAAGTAAATTGTCACTAATATTGGCCTGGAAGCCTGCATTTTGTTATTGGGGGGGGGGTACCCCTTAAGCAGGACACTTGATAGTTCTAACTGTGGAGACCAGTTCTTTGGATTTATAATAAAATGCATATTTTCTTTCAATTAGACTTCTGTCCCCGGAGTGACAATTGGCCTTTACATCTTGGTCGTTGCAAAGTGATTGCTGAGTTGCATCTAATATTGAAGCTGTTCTAATGCCCTAAATGCGACTTTATGAAATCACTGCTGAAAAAGCCCTTTAGTGTACAAATAAAATCTCCCTATGATGGCTTTGAAATCGCTGTAAAGGAAGGGATGCATTTTAATCCAGAGTTTGATGGAATTGGGATAAGTGTGTCCAGCAATTGAGGCTGATTCCACTGGGATCCTTAAAATGTACAGCTTTAGCTAAAAGGTAAACGGGGACAGTTGTTGTAAACATGCTAAAATTCTCAAGTTACTCTGTGCAGCCTTCTTACAGAAAACTCCGTGTTTGGAGTACTAAGCTGTTGAGGATATGAGCGGATTAGGGCATTACTGCCTAGCTCCTAAAGCTGCAGAATAAACTTGCCACAGCTCAGAAGGACCCTATCCTGGGTGTGTTTGTTTCAGAAGAAGGTCAAGTTTTTTATTGGGAGGCATGGAAGGACCATTAAAAAAATGAACAGTTATCCCTTGCTGGGGTGGATATACTGTAGACATTTTCCTTGATTCAGGACTCCGTTCTTCATTCCAAGTTTGGATCTTTGCTTCTTTTATGCCCTCTGGTGTGGTTGGTTCCCTCGTACACCACAGCGGCTGAACAAAAGAGTTTGCCATAACTTGTGCTCGATCGCGCAAAAATACGGAAAAGAAACTTGTGTCCCCCTAAGCCCAACCTGTTCCTGTGTATTCGTGGGTCTGCTGTATGAGAAATGTGGAGAGCAAATTTTCTGGGTTGCATGGGAAAAATGTTAACAGGGATAATTGGCCAACACCAGGTGCCAGTTTGGCTTTTGAAAAAGCTCTCTTCCAATACGGATGGAAGCAGCTGCTTGCAAAACAAAACTTTTTCTCTCTCTCTCGCTGGAAGATTTCTGCTGAATATTTCTTAATGGAGCAGAGTAAAAAGAGAAAGACATTTCTTCAGTGTTCCTAGAGTTAGTAGAAATGAACACATTCAGTCACCGCTGAAGAGTGGAACTGTCACCGTAAGATCCATTTATTTTTTTAAAAACAATCATGGCACTTGTGATGTTTGGTGGTACCTGAATAATCGTTTTTCAACTGGTCAGTGAAGTCATCGTAGTTGTGTTACAAGAAAGGCAGAAGAAGATGGTTTAAAATAAATACCCTTGTATAACCAGCCTTAGATCTTTCTGACCCTGCTGTTAAACATGTCTAAATAAATTGCTGAAATGGCACTAAGTATTTATCTATTACCGCAGATGATGTAATTGGAGTATCTGTCCCAGTTTGCTTGATGCCCTGTGTTGGTTCGGTGGCAGGTTTTGGGCTGGAAAAAAAATGAAGCACTTTATTTACTGCACAATTAAGTTATACTTCCCTCAGGACTAATCACTGCAGGCTTTAATAGCTGCAAAAGGGGAATTGGTGCCTTCAGGATCTATCAAAACTTTAGAGGCACTTAGCGTTAGCGGCTCTGGACATATGACAAGAAGATTTTGCTTTTCCATCTGCTTCTGAGCTTCCCTGAAGCATCTGGATGGCCAATGCTGACTTGCAAAGTAAGCAAAATATTTTTGGAGAGCTTTTTCTAGTTTTTGGAGGGGTTATTTTGTGTGTATGTGTGTGTGTGTGTTGAAAAGCATTCCTATATGTCCATGTGTGGCAATGAAACGTATGGCAGTTGCTTGCTATGCTGTTGCAATTTGGTTTCTGTGCAGATAGCCATGCTAGATTCTCAGTCATCCAGGTTGTTCCTAAGGAGCTTTTTTTTTCTTTTCCAAAAGGCAAACTAGACCTTTCTTGGTTTCCCCCCCCCTTGAAAATGTTTCACTTCTCATCCAAGAAGTGTCTTCAGCAGTTCATTTTACAGAATCGAAGTTCAGTTCATTCCGCAAAACTGAAGAAGCTTCTTGGATGAGGAGCAAAATGTTTTCAAGGGAAAAAGAAATCGAGAAAGCCCTGTTGCCTTTTGGAAAACCTCCATTGGGACAACAACAACAACAACAACAACAACAACAACAACAATAATAATAATAATAATAATAATAATAATAATAATAATAATAATAATAATAATCATAGTAAAGTTGGAAGGGACTTTGGAGATCATCTAGTCCAACCCCCTGCTCAGGCAGAAACCATACACCATTTCGGACAAATGGCTGTCCAGTCTCTTCTTAAAAACATCCAGGTTGGCGCATTCACCGCTTCTGGAGGCAGGTTGTTCCACTGGTTAATTGTTCTAACTGTCAGGAAGTTTCTCCTTAGTTGCTTCTCTCCTTGCTTAGTTTCCACCAGTTGCTTCTTATCCTGCCTTCAGGCTCTTTGGAGAACAGCTTGACTCCCTCTTCTTTGTGGCAGCCCCTGAGATACTGGAACACAGCTATCCTGTCACCCCTCGTCCTTCTCTTTGTTAAAACTAGACATACCCAATTCCAGCAGTCTCCAGTCCCCTAATCTAGTGATGGCGAACCTTTTAGAGACCCAGTGCCCAAACTGCAACCCAAAACCCATTTATTTATCACCGGGTGCCGGGTGGGCGTGGCCGCAGTGGTCACGGCAGACTGGGTGGGTGGAGCCAGGGTGGTGGGGGCCAGTCCCTCGCTATCTCTGGGGCATGGCACGTGTGCCCACAGAGAGGGGTCTGAGTGCCACCTCTGGCACACGTGCCATAGGTTCGCCACCACTGCCCTAATCAATCCCTTGCTAAAGGTTGTGCTGAGAAATTGGGGAGCTTCATTAAAACATGCCAGGAGAAGGGCACTTGCCCTTAAAAAGTGGTAGTAAACTGGAGGTAAACAGCAGTAAACCCTCTTCTTCCTTAAGAGTAATTTCAGAAGCAGCAGAGTATTGATACTCCAATCACCATTTAATGACTAATTTCAATCTTTTCTTGGAAAGCTGGAAGTTTAAATACCAAATTGCTCAAAGTAAATTACAGGAAACCCTCAAGTTTCGACTTTAACGGAGCCTGCCAATTACGGCTGTAAGTTGCAATGATTGTAAAATGAGTTGGATACATAGCCAACCCAATTTTATGACCTTTTTTTGGGTGATGGTCATAAACACGAGTTGTTACTCAAACTCATGGTTGACTATGGGTGCGGTTTTGATGAAAACCAGAAGCAAGTGGCAATTTGGGGCAAAATGCTGTCATGTGACCACAGGACACTGCCATCCATGAATGTGGCCCCGTTGCCAAGCACCCAAAGTACGGTAATGTCACCATGGATGGAGGACCATCAAAACTTTGGATCTTGGTTGCAAGTCCCCTTTTGGGGGGGTCCGTTGTAACTTGGAATTCTTGCTAAGTGACCATTTGTAATTTGTTCCAACAGACAGTATTGATAAAATACAAATATTTTCCCTAACAAGGAGAAAAATAACTCCAATATACTTTTTCATCAGCAGAATCTTGAGCCTTGGTTTAAACTAAACCGCTGATGCACAGAAAGTTTTATTAATAGAGAAGACTCAACTGCAAAAGCCACCGTAAGAATACTTCTTAAGCCCCCAAATGACCTTCTCAGGTGATATTGTGACAAGATGAAATATTGCAGTATATTTTGGGGACTTTCGAACCATGTATAAAGATTAAGTTTGCATGGATGGGGATCCACATTCAAAGGCTACCCAATTAATCACTTATTTGTTACTAATGGATATTTTACATATCCCAAGCGATTTATTGCAAGTGTTCTGCTCCAAAAAAAATATATATTATGATTTATTCTCTGAATACAAAAGCTCTTTCTCAAAAAAAAAATGTTAAGAGAAACTTTTCCCCCCAAGGGTAAAAAAAAAAGAAAAATATTGTTCAATCTTAAGGGTATTAGATTTTTTTTGTTTAAAGACCATGGGGGAACCACAAAGCATTGTTTTTACAGTTTGCAGTCAAAAATTGGTTGTATGCAGTGGAGATAGACCAGCATCTGCAGTGTCTTAGGGATATAGGCTTTGCATTTTTTATAGACCTGTACAGTTCAATGATGCTAGAGGAGGCAGGAAGCCTCCCCCCTCAGCCTCTTTGTTTCTGAAATATTCCCACAGGTTATAATAATAAAGTTGGAAGGGACCTTGGAGGTCATCTAGTCCAACCCCCTGCTCAGGCAGGAAACCCTATATTCACCGCTTCTGGAGGCAGGTTATTCCACTGGTTAATTGTTCCAACTGTCAGGAAGTTTCTCCTTAGTTCTAGGTCGCTTCTCTCCTTGATAGTTTCCACCCGTTGCTTCTTGTCCTGCCTTCAGGCGCTTTGGAGAAGAGCTTGACTCCTTCTTCTTTGGGGCAGCCCCTGAGATACTGGAACAATGCTATCCTGTCACCCCTGGTCCTTCTCTCCATTAAACATCAGAGATACCTAATTCCAGCAACCGTTCCTTGTATGTTTTAGCCTTCAGTCCCCTGATCACCTTTGTTGCTCTTCTCTGCCCTCTTTCTAGAGTCTCAACATCTTTTTTACATCGTGGTGACCCAAACTGGATGCAGTATTGTCCCCCCCCTCCAATTTACAGGACCCCTTCCTTCCAGGAAACACACAGCCTTTGGATAAAGAGGATGCCAGGCCTAGATGCTAAAACAAGCCCGGATTGTGTTCCTTTCCCCTCTACGGCAGAGAGGGTGCCGTATTCCCTGTCAAAGGCACCTGGAGATTTATCCTTTCTAATTTCATTTTTAAATGTCAGCAAGCTAACGGCTTCGTTAGCATTCAGCTCGGTAAGGCATCTCATGGCCACCGTAGAGCCAAGAAGAAGATGGATTTACTCGTCCAATAACATCCTGCCATGGATTCTCATCATGTCAGGGCTTCGAAAAGCCAATTATAAATCCATCCATCTGTAGAGACACTCGTTGATTTGCATCAGGTCTTCAGCATTCAGAGAAAGGTTTAATCTTTCCTCCACGCAGATTCCTAGCTGGACAGGGTTGTTGTTTTTTCCCCTTCCTTTCTCTGATGAGAGAGAAAGCAGAGGTCCTGTTCTGTGGGCTGCAGGAAGCACGTGCCTTTTCATTTAAGGGTAATATCACCATCATTTTATATCAGCTTTCGATTTGGATGTTGAGCCAGGTCTGTTCTGCATTTCTCTCCATTACTTAGTAACTAAGGTAGTTACTTGGTTGGCAAAAAGGATCAGCTGCTGCTGTCTCCTTATTTAAGGCCACACTTGGAATATGGCATCCAGTTTTGGTCACCACGATGTAAACAAGATGCTGAGACTCTAGAAAGAGTACAGAGAAGAGCAACAAAGATGATTAGGGGACTGGAGGCTAAAACATATAAGGAACGGTTGCTGGAATTGGGTAGGTCTAGTTTAACGAAGAGAAGAACGAAGGGGAACATGATAGCAGTGTTCCAATATCTCAGGGGCTGCCACAAAGAAGAGGGAGTCAAGCTATTCTCCAAAGCATCTGAAGGCAGGACAAGAAGCAACGGATGGAAACTCATCAAGGAGAGAAGCAACCTGGAACTAAGGAGAAACTTCCTGACAGTGAGAACAATTAACCAGTGGAACAACCTGCCTCCAGAAGTGGTGAATGCTCCAATACTGGAAGTTTTTAAGAAGAGACTGGACAACCATTTGTCTGAAATGGTATAGGGTTTCCTGCCTGAGCAGGGGGTTGGGCTAGATGACCTCCAAGGTCCCTTCCAACTTTATTATTATTATTATTATTATTATTATTATTATTATTATTATTATTATTATTATTATTATTATTATTATTATTATTATTATTATTATTATTATGGATCATCGCACAGTCAGCCAGATGTTCAGACTGGATTTGACATTTTGTCTACCTATCGAGTCCTTACCCAGGACCTGGGATAGGCAGATGTGGATGTTTGATGGTATTACAGATATCGTCGCAGGATGGAAGCAGTTCCTAGTAAGGCCGCCTTTTGCAATTGACTATTATTATTATTATTATTATTATTATTATTATTATTATTATTACTACTACTACTACTACTACTACTACTACTACTACTACTACTACTACTACTACTACTACTACTACTACTACTACTACTAACTGTCTCCTGCTTGGTGCTTCTCAAGTTTTGGGAATTTAAACGTAAATCCAGTTTTAGATCAGATACCGCCCTCTAGTGCACAGTGTCTACAATTACAGAATGCAGACCCTGGATTTTATCTTATTTTTGTATCTTATTCGTATTAAGATTTGTGTGCCATTGCTTTCCTGAGAAGCAACCTGGCTTCACATTGGCTGCCTGAGATAAAGTGGAGAATCTTAACTGTCAGACAGGGAATCTGTGTCATACTGTAATAACAATAAGGCAGTTTTACTTGGAACAGCTTACAATCTGCGACCTTTAACCTTTAGCCCCCTCCAGTGACAAAGCCCACCTTTCCCAGGTCCTTGAGAAGGACTCGCTAGGTGGATAAATATGCCAAATCCAATTTAAGCAGATGGCTGATTGTGTGACCCACCATGCATTGCAAAGATTCATTTATGACCCAGTGGAGCAGCACCTCTCCTAACCAGGGTGCTATCCGTGGTGCTGAAAGACATCCTGAAAAACCAGGGCATCAACTCACAATTGCTCTATATATGTTGTGCTGTGTGTCACAATGGGAACTCCTAGCTCTGCTAGACTGCCCTCTTTCCTGCAGTATCAATGCTATATAGGCAGTCCTCCTGCTTTCCAGCAATGAAGAATCTGCTATTGGTCAACATGCCGTCCTTGAACTTTTATTGCCAGCTCCTCATCCATCATGTGTGCAGCCTGCTGTAAAAAAAAATGTTATTGGGGATTAATTATCAGCTCATCCTGCAACTTAGCTCTAACTTGCGTGCCTACGTTGCCAAGAAGGAAGTGGAAGGAGCCAGGAACTGTTTAACAGAACCTCTTGGGAATACAGAGCTTTATGAAGGAATCATAACTGCTCTCCATTATCTTCCCTGGGACTTCTTTAATGCCCACTAAATTCTTCCCCAGTTGACTTATACACCATTCTTTTGCAGTTCGAAGAGAACTAGAAAAAGAAGAACAAAACTTTGCTAACATTATGCTGTTCATCCATCGATTTTCGATGAAGACCTTGACATCTTATGGATTATGGGCCATCAGCGGTGTGTCCGTAGATGGCTGATGAGACTGATGTTAGCACGGAATGTTCTGCCACATACTGAACAGAGAAATGTGGACACTATTGCTTCAGCATTTGCAGCTCTGGCTTTACGGAGTGCTCGCTTCTCTTGTGCCAAGATTGTCCTTCTGTGTTCA
>NW_015386114.1:361700-387739 GCF_001527695.2 Protobothrops mucrosquamatus | reverse complement strand
GCCTGCTCTGGAGAGGACATCTGTATCTGGTATCTTATCCTGCCACCGGATCCTCAGAATTCTGCGAAGGCAAGTCATGTGGAAGTAATTCAGTTGCCTGATGTGCCTCCTGTACACTGTCCAGGTCTCACTAGCATACATTAGGGTAGTTAGCACTGCTGCCTGGTAAACTTTAAGCTTAGTAGCAAGGCTTATTCCATGGCGGTCCCACACGTTAGTCCGCAGTCTGCCAAATGCAGAACTTGCCAAGGCAAGTTCTGCTAACATTAACATGACACAGGAAAGCAGAATTCTGTTTCCTGTACAGGTAGTCTTCATCTTAATTCATTTAGTGACTGAGGTTGCAACAGTACTGGAAAATGTGACTTACAACCATTTTTCACACTTATGACCATTGCAGCATCCCCGTGGTCCCGTGATCGAAATTCAGACACTTGGCAACTGATCACATTTATGACTTGGAGTTGATTGAAATAACTGTCCTGATTCTTCTCCAGTTTCTTCATTTTCCCTTCTTTTCCTTTTTTTTGTATAACTTCTCATTTGTTGAAGAATTTTGAAGAACTCAAAATTGGCCCAAAACTTTTGAAAGTGGACTTCAGTGCCATCTAATTGGCTTAAGTCTCATCCAGGGATTCTGTCCTGTTGATGGATCCTGCAGAACAAATAACTAGATGATTAAAGGTCCACTCAAACTTTCTAACGGGAGAATTTATGACTTTCCTTTTTGATTGTGGACTTTTAAGAGATTTTTTCCCCTGTTAGCTTTAATCTACCTCTCTAAAAGCAACAGGAAAGTCTCCATCTAACAAATTGCAATGCTTTGAAATGCCATCTTGACCGATCTATTGATGTCCACCATCCAAAGAGAGTCCCTACAGTCAATTCTTGAATTCAAGTAGGGAAAGAGGTGATTTCCTCAAAAATTCCACAAAAATTTGGAACCTCTGTGAATCCTTATTTTCGAGAAGACGAAGAGGGTTTATGCTGAATCCATAAGCACCAAGTTATGTTGTTTCAAAAGCTCTTCTTTTGTAATCCATTTCAAATTTTCTGCCATCCAAATTGAGGAATAGAATAGAGTAGAGTAGAATAGAATAATAATATAGAATAGAGTAGAGTAGAGTAGAGTAGAGTAGAGTAGAGTAGAATAGAATAGAATAGAATAAAACCTTGGAGGTCTTCTAGTCCAGCCCCCTGCTCAAGCAGGAGGTCCTATACCATCTCAGTCAGATGATTGTCCAGTCTTTTTTTAAAAACTTCCAGTGATGGCGCGCCCACGATTTCTTGAGGTAAGCTGTTCCATTGGTTGATTGTCCTCAGTGTCAGGAAGTTTCTCCTTAGATCCAGGTTGCTTCTCTCCTTGATCAGCTTCCAACCATTGTTTCTTGTCCTTCTCTCTGATGCTCTGGTGAACAACCTGTCCCCCTCTGCCTTGTGGCAGCCCCTCAGATACTGGAATGCTGCTATCATGTCTCCCCTGTTTCTTCTTTTCTTTAGACTAGCCCAGGGGTAGGCAACCTTGGCTCTTTTATGACTCATGGACTTCAACTCCCAGAATTCCCGAGCCAGCCATGCTGAGGAGAAGAGAGGTTTCCATGCTGAGCCATGCTGGCTCAGGAATACTGGGAGTTGAAGTCCACGAGTCATAAAAGAACCAAGGTTGCCTACCCCTGGACTAGCCAAACCCAAGTTCCGCAGCCGTTCTTCGTACATTTTGGTGTCCAGGCCTTTGATCATCTTAGTTGCTTAATAACATAATAACTGGTTGCAAAAAGTTTCACAGAGGCTAGCAAACAATTGTCAAGGGGTCCCTGTATACCAGTGTTTCCCAACCTTAGCCATTTTAAGATGTGTGGATTTCAACTCCCAGAATACCCCAGCCAGCCATGCTGGCTGGGGTATTCTGGGAGTTGAAGTCCACACATCTTAAAATGGCTAAGGTTGGGAAACGCTGCCCTATACATTTTCTATTCCCATAGGTTTGCGCTGTTATGATTTAAAATCTAGAGACACAATATTCTTTTTCACATATCAAGGATGCACACAACCCTACTGAGGTACCTGTTTTTTGTTTTAAGAGACCAGTGTTTCGTGACCTCAGCAACTTTTTAAGATGTGCGGACGTCAACTCCCAGAATTCCATAGCTGGCTGGGGGAATTCTGGGAGTTGAAGTCCACACCTCTTGTAAGTTGCTAAGGTCAAAAAGCACTGTATATTGTAGTAATAGACTAAATGAATTCCCGGTAATAGGGATTGGCAATATTTTGGAGCTGCTGTGAAATCTTGATGATTTCACATCTGCTTCTAAAAGCGAACAGCCAAAAACTACCTTTGAGGTCCCCCTTGAGTGAGTGTGGCCGTTGACAAGACATTTTTTAGAACAGGAAAAATATTTGTGAACAACTTTGAGAGAATTAATAATATGTAATAGTTCAGCAACGCAAAACCACCAGCACAGACTAGCATTAGATGGCACTGTTGCCATTTGGAGCCTGTTGTAAAGCAGTTGTATTGCTGTGAAACAGAAATATGATCTAGGCTTCTGAATATGGTCGTTCACAACATCTAGAAGGCCACAGTTTCGAAAGCACGGGTGTCAAACTCGCCGCATCACGTGACGTGTCGCGACGTATCGCAACTTTTTTTGCATTGCCAGAGCTGGGGTGGGCACGGCCTCCATATGATGCAACCGGCCCGCGGGCTGGCAGTTTGACACCTGTGTTCTAAAGAGAGGAGATTGAATTCTGCATTGGGAGTGAACTAACTCATTATTCCAAGGGTTAAAACAGCTGATCAGAGAGGAGATATTCAGGAATAAACTTAACAGACAAACAGATAAACATAATGAGAATTTCAGAGATGATAGATAGATAGATAGATAGATAGATAGATAGATAGATAGATAGATAGATAGATAGATAGATAGATAATAGATGGATGATAGATAGATGATAGATGAAATAGATAGCCAGACAGACAGACAGACAGATGATAGACAGACAGATAGACAACATTTAACAGGTTGTCCATCTCAACTTGGTGATACCGGTGGCTAAAAGATACATAAAAACCCTGTGTTTTCTATACATTTCTTGCAAACGTATACTTCCTTGTGCTACTTTTGAAAACATGTGCATTTCCAAAGCCATTTATCAGATCTATCAGATTAGATGATAGATAGACAGACAGATAGACAGATATATAAAAAAGGAAAAATGTTTTAATTTGAAGAAATGCAAAACCCAGCAGGTTCCAGCAACCCTTTTGCCTTTAATGTATTCCAATTAGTCATCTTCCATTAAAGAAAATCAAAGGAAGTCCTTTGATTGGGGAAGGAAAAAGAGAAACAAATTTTGCTTCTGGACACAATAAAATTTAGGCTGACAGAAAGGAAGGAGGGGAGAAAGGAAATCATTACAGAAGGAAAGTAATTTTAAAAAATATGGAAACTCTATAATTGTGCAAATCAGAGCAACTATCCCAAGATATTTTCTTCTGATCTGTCAACTCTCTTGCTCAGATTTCAGAACGTTCCATATTACATCTATCTATCTATCTATCTATCTATCTATCTATCTATCTATCTATCTATCTATCTATCTATCTATCTATCTATCTATCTATCTATCTATCTATCTATCTATCTATCTATTTAATTCAGGGGTCTTCAAACTTGGCCCTTTTATGACTTGTGGACTTCAACTGGCTGAGTGTGCCTGGCTGAGGAATTCTGGGAGTTGAAGTCCACAAGTCATAAAAAGGCCAAGTTTGAAGACCCTCGATCTAATTGAATGCAATTCCTAAATATGTTCTCTAGCTTATATTACCTGCAGTTTCAAAATCTGGTTCCAGGTTTGGCTTGTCAAGACATGTTCACAAGTCAGATTAAAAGCAGTTAAGGGGGCCCATCCAGCACCAGGTGGCAGTCTTGAGCCAAACTTGGTAGACCCCAGACTCTTAATTAGTATTTGATGGAGATTCCAAGGTCCTTACTTTGACCAAAGTTTTTCACCCTTGGCAACTTTAAGAGTTATGGACTTCATCTCCCAGAATTCCCCAGCCAGTAGAATTCTGGGAATTGACATCCAGACATATTAAAGTTGCTAGTTAAAAAAACACTGATCTAGACTGAGATGGTTAGAAGCCATTTTGATAACATTGGCTAGAAACTGCAAGGGGTACTGAGGCCCTTGCTTCACTTAAAAATGTTGCAAAGCTGCATCTAAATGAAGCTTATGCTTTGCCTAATGGATTATCTTTCAGCAGTATGTCAATTTTCCTCACCTAAATAAAGGGAAATAATCTCACTTTGACTGTTTCCAAAGCCCAATGAATAAGTGGCTTCCACTAGGGAATATTTCGGATTAATTGCTTAACCTCCTCCTCCTCCTCCCAATATCTTAATAATAAAACACTTTCCTGCATGCATATTTAGAAAGGATCAGTTCAAATGTATCAGTGAATAACAGCAATAAAACTTATCTGAAGAAATTCCAGCAATTCACTCTCAAGACAGAAAAATAACTAGTGGGGTTTGGAGGAACAAATAGCGTGCTGAAAGAGCCAACTCTAGCTTTGCTGATCTTTTGATTTTAATTGATAATATGCTGTATTCATTTCAATTTATCATTGTCTGATGCATTCATAAAAATACGCACTTCGGTGGGATCTGAATGCTTTCAGAATGTATTCATTAAACAGATAGTTAGATGCATTCACACTCTGACAGATAAAGCATAATGCAGAGTAATAGATTAAATCTTCCATTTTTCTAAGCGCTTTGTATCTTGATCTTGCTGTAAAATAAAATGTAGATACATTCAGAAGTGTAACTAAGGATAGCCAAGAAAAACTTTTTTTTTGTCGCTGTCCAGAATTATGCAGGTAATCCGTGATTTACAGCAGTTCATTTCATGACCAATTTAATGTTACAATGGCACTGAAATAAGTGAGTTATGACTGTTTTTCACACTTACAACCGTTGCATCATCCCCAGGGTCATGTGATCAAAATTCAGAGGTTTGGCAACTGACTTGTACTTATGACGGTTGCAGTGTCCAGGGCTCACGGGATCCCCTTTTGCGATCTTCTGACAACCAAAATCAATGGGGAAGCCAGATTCACTTAACAACTGTGTCCCTAACAACTGCAGTGATCCACTGAACAATCGTGGAAGAAGCGTTGTTAAATGGGGCAAAGCAACCGTCTCGCATAGCAACAGAAATGTTGGCTGAGTTATGGCCGTAAGTCAAGGACTACCTATAATTTTTGGAGGACTGAATTTGGCTTTTGTTAAGTAGGGTTATGGCAGGACAAGACCTGCATTTGATTTCATTCACAACACGTTAACTATTTTTTAAATGGATATGATTACCCTCCAGGAAAGCTACGGACTGTTAGAGATTCAGTTCCAAAATAGGTACGAAGCTAGCTTGCGTTTGCAGCTTTTTAAAGCCGCTGTGTCTTGTCTTGGGATTGTGTGGCTATAAGTGTCTATTCCCTAAACAGGACATAGCTGCTTTAAACAGTTGCAGACAAGGAGTACATTTCCCCCTCCCCACACACCCCAAAGTGCTTTTTTGGAAATCAAATCCAATGTAGGCATCTCAGCAAGTTCTGCCACTTTCACCATCCACTCCTCCAAAGCTTCTTGAAACCATCTCAAATCCCCTGAAGGCAGGACAAGAAGCCATGGAGAGAAACTAAACAAGGAGAGAAGCAACCTGGAACTAAGGAGAAATTTCCCGACAATGAGAACAATTAACCAATGGAACGGCTTGCCTCCAGAAGTTGTGGCTGCTCCATCATTGGAGGCTTTCAAAAAGAGACTGGACAACCATTTGTCTGAAATGTTATAGGGTCTCCTGCTTGACCTCCACGGTCCTCTCTAACTCTAATTCTGTTATTCCTCCATTGCGAATATTTCTGTATTTAAATTACAGAAGCACTTTCGAAGGCCATTCAAATTCGGAATGACTTTCCCGAAAGTAGTTTCATGCACCATTTGTCCTAAGGAAGCAGATTTCAGTTGCTCCTTCGGAGGGGAAAAAAATAAGTAGATATAAGATGGAACGTAAAAGTATGGAACTTCTCAGTAGTTAAATGCAGGTGCCATCGAGATACATCAGCTCCCAGCGATTTGATTTTACAAAAATGAAAGAATGAATTAGCCCCGAGGAAGTCAATACTCAGTTCTGTCTAGAAAGACAAGAGGCAGTCACACGTAATGCCACCCACCCACCCACCCGTGTTTTCTTTAAAACATGCTTGGATTATCTCGGAAACAATTAGCAAGCAAAATCACTGAAGAGAATTATGCATTCAGCTTCTTCGGTTACCCCATGACAGATGAAATCAATTAAGTTATTTTCAGCACTACAGGATTAATAATGAATAGACTGCTAATGAGAGACAATATCACCACAAAATTGTTTGGGGAAACTTTTTTTTTTTCTTCTTCCAGTGAGCGGCTAATTTTAGCATCTCTTCTTGAGCCTTTGGTAGTATCTCCTGCTCAAGACTGGACGGCAGCAATGAATGCTTGAGGGCCATCCCTTGAAGATGTTTCAGAACTTGTAGTCAATGGAAAAGCAGGGCTAAAAGGAGTGGATTTGGCTCGTAAAGAGCCTAGAAGGAATCCAATTTCTTTTTTCTTTTTCTTTTGATGTCTTTTTCTTTCTCTCCTTCCCATAAGCTGAGACTGACCTGTTACCATGACTGTGTAATTCCTGTGTGTTGCATTGCTAAATGTTGGATGTGTTTGTACTCGTGGTTGCAAAATTAAACCCAACTGCTTGAGTTTGCAACATTTGTTGAAATGCATAGTTGCTAAACATGTTTTAGCCCAATGTGCTATGCTGGTCCTGCTCTTGCTTTGCTAGACATAAAACCATTAAACCAAGTTATGAATGCTGGTATCATCTTATAACAACAATTCATCTAGTATTTGTTCTAAAATAGGGGCGTCCAACCTTGGCAACTTTAAGACTTGTGGACCTTAAGCATGGCTGGGGAATTCTGGAAATTGAGGTCTCCAGGTCTTAAAATTGCTCTACGTAAAGCAAAGAATTACAGGAGGTTCTTGACTTACAACCCTATTTTTTTTGGCTGAGGCTAGAATATAGGAATTGTTCCTGGGAAAGCTTGAAGCCAACTAGAGCAGGAGTCCCCAACCCCCGTCCGTGGACTGGCACCAGTCCGCAGCATGCCAGAAACCGGTCCGCACAAACAAGCAAAGCCCCATCCGCAGGATGCAGGCAGCACACGAAACCACGCACCCTCCGGTCTGTGGAAAAACCTCCCTCCACGGAACCGGTCCCTGGTGCCCAAAAGGTTGGGGACCTCTAAACTAGAGAATACCCAAATGTTCATTCTTCAGTCCCTTCAATGAAAGTCCGATTTATAGAAACAGACAGGTACAGCTCTTTGGCCAACAAAATAAAAGAAGGTTTCCTGACTGAGCTGTAAAAATAGATCCCAGAGTTCTTCCGGAGTGAGAACTTGAAGCCCAATCAACCATCATCAAAATCTCTGCTCTGAAATTAATAGGATGCAAATCAGCGGTGGATATTTAGAATAGAACAAAATAACAGAGTTGGAAGGGACCTTGGAGATCGTTCTAGTCCAACTCCCTGCTCAGGCAGGAAACCCTATATCATATAATCATCATCATCATCATCATCATCATCATCATCATCATCATCATCATCTATATAAATAAAAATGTAAATGTTCATTTGTTCAAAATCTTAAATCTCCGAAAGTTCTTCACCGATTGCTTTGAAATTTTGACACAACATTGCATTCGAATACGCGCGTGTTTTTAATATAGCTACTATTATATAGATGTCACACCTGTGACACAAACATGCACTTTCTCTTTTCTTTCTTTTCCATTTAACCAGACTGAGCCACAGCAACGCGTGGCCGGGTACAGCTAGTAATAATAATAATAATAATAATAATAATAATAATAATAATAATAATAATAATAATAATAATAATAATAATAATAATAATAATAATAATAATAATACCAATAGTAATAGGCGCCTTGGGTGCAATCCCAAAACAACTAGAGCACCACTTGGACACCATCATTGGCATTGACAAATTCGCCATTAGTCAATTGCAAAAGGCGGCCTTACTAGGAACTGCTTTCATCCTGCAACGATATCTGTGATACCATCAAACATCCACATCTGCCTATCCCAGGTCCTTAGGAAGGACTCGATAGGTAGACAAAAATGCCAAATCCAGTCTGAACATCTGGCTGACTGTGCGATGATCAATAATAATAAGGTTGAAAGGGACCTTGGAGGTCCTTCTACTCCAATTCCCTGGTCAGGCAAGAAACCCTATATATCATTTCATACCTTTGATTTCATTAGGAGTTAGATATTATTACTTTTTGTCCTAGATTGAGGTTAATTTGCTCCTATTTAACAAACTCTTTTCAAAACAGAGTACATGGTTCATGTGGGTTAGTTTATTAGCCCAAAGTATTTTCCCTCTCTTCTTTCTCAAATCACTATTTTGCTGCTTTTTCTCCCCCAAGCTGCCAAAACAAGGGCATTTTTCTCTGCCACTTTTAAGATATTAACTTCATTACATTTCACAAAGCAGTGATTTATATAAATTACAGGGGGTTGCATCCAAAACCCTTGCTGTGCCGCAATTTAGCTAGTGACATCTACAGTTCAGATTGGTTTTTTTTTCCCCTGTTAAGTTATCTGAGACTCTAGTTTCTGGGGATATTTTTCATGTGAATTGGACATTTAAGGGAGCATACGAAGATATAAAAGTGTGTGCTTTTTATATTAAAAAAGTCCATTTATATTGTAGTTTGCTATGAGAAGAGGGAAAAGAGAAAAATATTAGGCTTGGCAGGGTGAGATACAATCAATCTGATTTCAGACTATTTTATTTTATTTAAGAAAAACGAGAAGACTTTGCAGATCCTGTTCTACAGAATTAAGGAGGCAATAAAGAACTTGTGTGGATGGAGATAGTGGATTTATGCATACACACACACACACACACACACACACACACATCTCTCTCTCTATATTCCATCAACCAGGGATATGACTAGATTTAAGACACATTTAAGTCTTCCTTTAAAATTAGTGAGACTCATTGTTGCATAGAGGTAGATATATATTCAAGGATGCCATAAATGATTTTTCCATTTGAATCAGTGGAACTTAAAAGTGCCAAAAATAATTGTACATTTGAATGCCGCGCAGAGAAACATTCCTGCATTTTCTCCCCATCAGTTCTCATTAAACGTGATGAATCGGCTCTGGATTTGAAAATTTTTCAACACAGGTCGTCCTCAATGACCACAAATGAGGCCGAAATTTACTGTTGTCCTTCCGCTCCTAACCAGCCAGTCAGAGCTGAAGAAGCTTCTTGGATGAGAAGCGAAAGGTCTTCAAAGAAAAAACAAAGAAAGTCCAGTTGCCTCCTGAAAAAGCACTTTTGGGACAACCATGACCTGGATGACGGAGAATCTCCATAGACATTAACAGGAGTCATTTGCTCCCTTGTCTATGCACACACAAGAGTGTGATTTCCCTATTTGGATGAGAAGTCTAACTTTATTCACCACTAGGCATGATACTATAGGAGATTTTCTTTCTTTCTTTCTTTCTTTCTTTCTTTCTTTCTTTCTTTCTTTCTTTCTTTCTTTCTTTCTTTCTTTCTTTTTCTTTCTTTCTTTCTTTCTTTCTTTCATTGTATTTCCTTTTCAGTTTTCATGATTCCCCGTCTTTTCTCCAAGTAGATCAAGTTAACCTAAAACATGTATTTCCCCAAAGAATTAGTGATGCGCTCAGGGTCATCTAATCAACTTCATAGTTCAAAGAGCAGGGCTACTCAAACTCTTCAAACCTTGCCTTCTTTTCTTTTTTTAAAAAAATAGCTTTCAAAGCATCGTATCAACTTTCTTGTAAAAACAGCCCAGCAAACATCACAAAGAAGCAAGCAGGTTTTTTTTTTTAAAAAAAGAGAAATAATGTGGTTGTCCTATCCAGAAAGTTGACAATATTCATGGATTGATGGATGGATGGAAGGATGAATGAATGGAAGGTGGGATAGATGGATGGATGGAAAGATGGATAGATAAAATATATGCTATTTTGTCCTTTCACCCCCTCTGTATCTTACCGACAACAATAACAAAAAAACCCTCATTAACACCTCTTCCTGTATAAACTCATTAACACCTTTCATTGTAAGCCCCTTCTACCAAGCTCTTTATTATTTCCACGGATGTATGAACATTCATTGTCAAGTCAGATTGGGACCAATGTTTATGATACACTGTAATTAATCACCGTGATTTCACATTAGCGTAATTATTACATTAGGGAAGAAAGTGGGTGAGACATTTAGTCACAGTCATCCTTGTCTCTAGAACATCCGTTGGAGTCAATAATAGGATTTTTAAAATTGTTAGCCTGTTTAACAGGTTAAAGTCCCCTAGTGAAGGAGAAGTCATCACATCAGCTTCCAACCTGTTCCATTGACCCGACAGCTCATAAGGTCAGGGTGTTCCTTCTGATGTCCATCTTGAACCTCTTCCTGATGGTAGATGTCACCCATTAGTGACCATCCTTTCATCTGGAATTATAGGGAACACATCCACTTCCTTTTCTGTCTGACCATCCTTCAAATATTCGATGACTGCTATAATCTCTGAGCCCAACTATCTTTTTTTGGAGGTTGGGCCTGGCCTCAGAAACCTGAATTTCAATTTCTGAGATGTTCCAAAGTCCACAAGGAAGACTCTTGATGAGGTAGCGCAAGTGTGTCGGCTCATTTCAACTCTCTTGCTGAACTATCTCTGGAGGCATCCCTGAAATTATCTAGAGAGCCAAGTAGTCTGCTTAAAAAAAAAAATCCTACACACACAGACACACTTGGGAAGATCTACCTTATCAAACATTCTTCAACAATTTCTTGGGGGATGGGATTTTGCCATGCATTTTCTCCCCACCCAGAAAGTTTTATGTGGAAAAGATGTGGATTTTGACTGGATAAGAGCCCTGATCATTATACTGCATCCTTCATCTCCTTGAGGATTTGCTGTTGCTTAGCAACTAGGGATGGAAAGGATGGTTTAAAAGAAATGGTGGGGAATAGGGCATTCCATAGGAGCCAGTCCTACCCATGAAGAACATAACATCCTGATCTTGTGGTCTGCTGGGATGGAGGAGTGAATATTTTTGTGGTTGCTGAATAGCCAACATTAAGTTTTTCCATTCTTTTTAGAGAAGAATGTGTGCATGCATTTTTCTTAGGTCAATGATACTTTGATGCAGGACACCTCAAAGCTTTGCCGGACATCTGGAAGGATGATAGGTTATTCCCTTTGGCACCCTTTATTTTATTCATTTAATTGATCTATAGGATGAATAAAATCAACATCTAAAGGGCAGGATATCCAGATACAGTATCTGGAAAACCTTAGTCCGGTTTTGCAATGTCAAATGGAAGAAGACCCTCACTGTTGTAATCCATGCTTGTAAATTTCACAGTTGAAATTCATTCATAAAGATGGTTGCCTATTGAATGGAGAGCTTGACCCTGACTGAACACCCTGGGGAGAAGGGTGGAGAAATCCCTAATAAAGGAGATCTACTACAAAGATCCTTCATTAATATATGGTGGCTCTCCAAGATTTCAGACAGAACTGAAGTCTTTCCCTTCTTATGTGGAGAGCTTTGGGGTCAGGACTAGGACCTCATTCTTGACTTGGCTACAGGGTAGACAAATCCAACTCAAGCTGGTCTGTTTCATGATCCGAATAAATGTCCTTTCATTGCTATTTGAAGGATCTCTACATTCACCCTTTGGGATTGCTGTTAATCCTATTCACAGATCACGGAATCCTCTCTTAGCCAGGATGGATACCTAGCATTTGAAGACAGACAGAGAGAATCTACCTCTGAATAATTGTTGGAAGGTCCTCAGTGTCCACACCTATAGGTAGTCCTCAATTTACAACTGCAATTGGGACTGGAACTTCCGTTACTAAGCAAGGCGATTGTTAAGTGAGCTGTACCTGATTTTACGACTATTTGGCCCTAAGTCATTAAATGTGTCTTCGTGGTTATTAAGCAAATTACACAATTGTGAAGCAAATTTGGCTTCCCCATTGAGTCTGTTTGTCAGAGGCTGACTGGGAGAATCACAAATGGCAAACCACCCCGGGAGGCTGCAAACATTGTAAATACATTCCAGTTGCCAAATGCCCAAATTGTAATGATGTGAGCATGGGGGATATTGTGACAACTGCTGGTAAGTCATTCCCCCCCCCCTCGCATGGTCGTAACTTTAAATGGCCACTAAAGGAAGGATCACAAGTCAAGGATTTACCTATGTAGCTTTTTTAAAACACACAAAGAACTAAGTAGATTTTTGCTCAAACCACACAGATGACAAGGCAGCTTGCGACAGTCTCTGGCTAAGAGGCTGACATCCTTCCGAGACAGGTGACCGCTTTGCTTTGGGTCCTTCGGCAGTTGACCAACCGTAATTAATTCACATCAGCAGCATTTACAGGGGAGATCAGTAATTTCGCCGTGCGAGTACAATAACCACCAGCCCATCAGACAACGGTGATATTTGTCCACGAGCAATTGATTTGTGCAATCAAAGCAAGCTTTGATGGATGGCCTGGGCCCCGTGCAACGAGACATCCATTCTCATGTAGTAACTATGGCAATTAATTGGAAACATGATGTTCTCCGGCTATTTCACTGGAAACCAGAGAGGAGGGGAAAAAAAAACTATTTAAAAAAGACGGTGGTTGGGTGTTTTTTTTTTAGTTTTTTTGTTTTTTTTTTAAAAAAAAGCCTTTTCAAATCTCTTAATCTCAGGAGGTCACTGAGCTAATTATCATGATTATTGCTGCAGTCTTTCATCAACTCTTTGCCAATCCCTTAAAAAAGCCTCCCCTTTCACCTGGAAACAACCTGTTACCTGCATTATTGGATTTCAAATGGCTAATTATCTCGTTAGAAAAGGGTGAGAATCCTTTAAAGGTTTATACAGTATTAAGCAAGGCAGGGCAAAGGGATGTCTGTCAGGGATACTACCCAGCAGGGCTATAAATCTCAGCCCTCAAAATTCCTCTTTTCTCTATCCAGAAAGCTCCCAGGGCATTCGGAAATGAGTTGCTTTATTGCAGACCTGAATGAAGCTGGACACCAAGGAAGATTTGCCTACTAGGGCGCACCACAGTCAAAGCTGGGAGCTGGTTCTATTTTCCAAGGCTGTTTCTTCTCATCTTCCCAGGTAATGGATATTTGATGGTTACTTTTATGGATTTTGAAAGGGCTTGAGGTATATTGACTTAAGGGCTCTCAAGGCTGGTCCGTGCTTCACTGACTCTATTCCTTACAGAGACGTGTTCTTCCTTTATCTCTCCCGTTTTATACCTGTCACCTTTGGCTGATCAAATTTTCTTGCTTTTTTCCTTCTTTCTTGGCCCTGAAGCTGGAATTGCTTCCCTCCAGGATCTTCTCTTACTTATTTTTTTTCCAGATTGACCCTTGCTGGGAAATATTTGGAGCAGATCTTCATTCCTGTGATTACCTGATGCAGGTTTTTCCAGTCGTTGGCTGGACTGGTTTTTTCCTACTCAAAATAAGAGAGTTGGAAGGGACCTTGGAGGTCTTCTAGTCCAACCCCCTGCTCAAACAGGAAACCCTATACCATTTCAGACAAATGGCTGTCCGATCTTTTCTTTAAAGCCTCCAGCGATGGAGCACTCACAATTTCTGGAGGCAAGCTGTTCCACTGGTTGATTGTTCTCACCGTTAAGAAATTTCTCCTTAGTTCCAGGTTGGTTGTCTCCTTGGTTAGTTTCCAACCATTGTTTCTTGCCCTGCCTTCAGGTGCTTTGGAAAATAGATTGACCCCCTCTCCTTTGTGGTGGCCCCTCAAATATTGGAAGACTCCTCTCATGTCACTGAATCCTTTTTTTCATTAAACTCGACATACCCAATTCCTGCAATCGTTCCTCATATGTTTTTACCTCGAGTCCCCTAATCATCTTTGTTGTTCTTCTCGGCAGTCTGGTCACTGAATCTCTCAGTGGGTAGAAAAGCATCAAATGATTTCCTGAGCCATTTTAATTATGTTTAAGCCACAAGGATTTTTGAAGCCCTGACTTCCACTTTCCCATTTATACACTTCCCTATCTAACTGTCCAATGATGCATGGGACTACAATTCCCCATTTCACCTAGAACAGCCTCTGAGTTAGAAAAGACTCTTACAACATACAGGTAGTCCTTGATTTCTAACTATTTGTTTAGCGACGATTCAAAGTGTTGAAGGAAAAGTCTTCATCATGGTTCAATCCGAGCCAGGAATAAACAACATGGCGACTGCTTTAGAAAGAAGATTGCAGTTTATTGAAGAGGAGAGCCAGACAGAAAGATGGCTCTGGAAGAAAAAAATGAGCACATGTAGGGAGTGGGTTTTTATACCCTCTGGGGCTCTTGAGGTTTTTTCTTGTTGCTGTTTGAGGCTTTGTATTTCCTGTGTCATGTATTTTGACTTGTGTCCTTTTAGCATCTGTGGGTTAATCCTATTATGTCCTGTCTTAGAGTTTGGGTGGGGTATGTAGATTTTAGGTGTCTTTGTCTTCTTAATCTTCTAGGATTATTTACCTTCCTGGATTATTTACATCTGCGTTTCTACAGAGCTGGTTTCTGCTTGGGGGAGGGAGACTTGGGGCTATTAAAAAAAACTGGGCATGCTTTTCTGCCTCTTTAAGATCCTTTGAGGAAAATATATTTTTCTGCCCTTTTAATATTTTCCTTCTCTGGGGGGCTGACATCCCACAAAAGTTACAACAGTGCCGAAGAAAGGGATTTATAACCAGTCCTCACCCTTACTACCACTGCAGCATCCCCATGGTTACCTGATTGAACTTCAGGTGCTTGGCAACCAGCTAATGGTTACAGAGTCTTGGGATCATGAAATCGGCCATTTGCGATCTTCCCAGCCAGCTTCTGAGAAGCAAATTCAACGGGGGAAGCCAGTTTCGCTTAAGGGCCCAATAATTCACTTAAGTACAGTGATTTACTTAATAACTGTCGAAAGAAAAGTCTTCATCCTAGTTCATCCAAGCTGGGGATAAATAAACAACATGGCGACTGCTTTGGGAAGAAAGTTGCAGTTTATTGAAGAGCCAGAAAGATGGTTCTTGCAGGAAAGACCAGAGAAAAGAAAGGCTGAGCACATGGGTAGTAGGTTTTTATACCCTCTCTAGCCTTTTGTTTGGAATAGTTTCCTGTTCCTGTGGCATGAACTTTGAGGCTATTTCCTGTGTCACGTATTCTGACCTGAATCTGGGTGTGCCTTTTGGCCTTTGTGAGTTAATCCTACCATGTCCTGTCACAGGTGGGGTATGCAGATTTTAGGTCTTTGTCTTCTTGAGCTTCTGGCTCCAACTTCCCCGATGGTTTACATTTGCATTTGTACAGGGCTGGCTTCTGCTTGGGGGAGGGAGACCCGGGGCTATCAAGGAAAACTGGGTATGCTTTTCTGTCTCTTTAAGATCCTTGAAGGAAATATATTTTTCTGCCCTTTTTAATATTTTCTTTCTCTGGGGTTGACTTCCCACACAACCGTGCCAAAAAAAATGTCATAAAAGTTGGCACGATTCACTTAACAGCTGCCTTGCTTAGCAAAGGAAATTTTGATCCCAATCGTGGTCCTGCGTGGAGGATTGCCTGCCCTACTAATATTTTTAAAATACAGTTAAAAAAAAAACAACCTGTATTTTCAGAGCTGTGGAGAGCCCACCTTGATGTTTCTCACGGCATCATTTTATAATGAAAATCAGGCAAGGCTCTTCATTAGAAATTGAACAGGAAAGGGAGCAAGGTCATGGAGAACTTTAATTCTGCTTTTCAGCAGACTTTGCAACTTCGGGACTCTTTCAAAGGCATTAAAGTAAAAATAAAGAGAAAGAATGGAAGTGGAGGCAGCAACCAAAGAAAGAAACTTTTAAAAAAGCTCCAGGGATGTTTCCCTTCTCTAATCTAATCTTGATTCCTGAGAGACTCCAGAGCATCTTTCAAAAATTATTGGGACGCCTGGCGTTGGTCCAGAAGCGTGATGTGAAAAGGGAAATTGTTAGGAAAATCAAATAAGAGGTTAATTTCCTACGAGATTTTGAGATCTGGGGATGCCAGGAGAAAAAAAAGAACCTTTGGATAGTAGCCGTGGGGTTTCAAACTCGGAAGATGGCTGTGACCGTTTTGCATCTTATTCCCCTGAACGGCTTGTTCTATTAAACCACTTTTTTTTGGATGCTGATAAGAAAGGAGATGATGTAGAATTGTGCTTCATGTATCTCAATTACATCCAGGTGTAGACTTGGAATCTACTGGGGAATTATCTGTTCTTTGACAACGCCATCAGGAACTGAAGAGACAATATACAAAGGAAGACACTGTACAATTGATTTAAGCTTCAGTGACAAAAGACAAATAGAAGGGTGGAAAACCAAGCCTGAGGTTGTGGGTTTGTGTGCCTTTTAGTTCTGGAGGAGGGAGGGGTAAAATTGTCCAGGTAATCCTCAACTTACAACCGTTTGTTTAGTGACCGCTCAAAGTTTTTCAACGGCATTGAAAAAAAGGGACTGGCAACCATTTTTGATTTTTGCAACCACTGCAACATCTTCAGGGTCACCTGATCAAAACTGGCTTGGCAATTGGCTCATATTTATGACGTTCGCAGTGTCCTGGGATCACATGATCCCCTTTGGCTTAAATTGAGTTCAGAGTCATTTTAAGTCCCAATATGGAAGATATTGCAAATTTATTGCAGTTTGGAGGGGGATCCAATCCACAATTATCACCGTATCTTGTGTGAACATCATGGTGGCCAAATTCCTTTGCCCACATTGCCATCTCCTTTAACAAGCAGCTATTCAACAACCTATCCTACCATTGAAGGTCAATACTACCAAGATCTCTTGACGTCTCCCTAGCTTCTCTGGCCTAGTTCCACATCTCCAAGACATGGTCGTTTTCTCGTCCTGGAAGAATGAGAGACACTTTTATTATAGAAAGCCCTCCATCCATTTCCAAGACTGTATACATTGTTGAAAAGCTGCTTTCCGCCCTCTGCATGAAGCTCTGGCCAGATCTTAAGATCTCCTCCCCATTAATTAGATAGTTGTAGTAGATTCCCTAGGAAGCTGTTGGCACGAACATGCTTCGCTGATCCAATTATACTTGCAAACCAAGAGAGTCTTCCTTTCTCTTCAGTACCTGGCTGATTATAGCCCAACAGCTGGTGAAGGAAACAAAGAATTTCTCCCGGGGTTCACGCTACAGATCGGTGAAAGTATCCCCAGCGTTAGTTCAGCTAATTGCCAAAAGTAACTTGATGGGCATCCAGGAACACCTGCCAGGAGAAGACAAATGGCCCGGAGCTAAACAAATTGGACCCTTTTCAGCATGAGAGCAGTTCTGTTGAAATTCGAAGCAAAGGTTCTTGAATTTGGCCTGGTAGTTCATCACCCTGCCAGCCATTGGCGCTTGAGTTTTATTCCAAATATGGTTAGAAAGGAGACTGCCAGCTCTCTCCCTTTTTGTGAGATACATCACTGTGGAGGTCAGGGTTTCTCACGCTTCAATGTTCATGTACAGGTAGTTCTCAACTTACAACAGTTCATTTAGTGATTGTTCAAAGTTACAATGGCACTTTTTTTACACTTACGACCGTCGCAGCATCCCCGTGGTCACGTGATCAAACCTCAGACACTTGGCAACTGACTCATATATATGACGGTTGCAGCCAGTGGTGGGAGCCAAATAGGTGAACAACCGGTTCTCTGTGTGGATGCCGCTTCCGGAAGTCCATTCTGGGCCTGGGCAACAAAAAATTAGCTACCGGTTCTGCCAAAGTGGTGCGAACTGGCTGAATCCCACCATTGGTTGCAGCCTCCTGGGATTATGAGAATCTCCTTTTGTAAACTGCTGATGAGCACAGTATCTGGATAATAATTTAATAGCTAAACAGCTTATGTAAATAACACAATCAGTGCTTTTTTTGTAAGAAAAAAGGTGCCGGAACTCACATCCTATTTATTTTTTATTTAAAAAATTATATATTCAGTCTTTAAGATAAATTTACCTTCGCACGTAGTCAATCACTGTACACACACCCACACAATCAGTTGTGTAACGAAACATAACGGTCGCCACCCGCAGTAAGCACTCAGCGCGTGACCACACGACCAATCGCAAGCCGAGCAGTGCCACAAGCCGAGCAGCACCATCACAACCAGTGCGGACGAAGTACGCATGTATCGAACTCAACACACAAGCAGCCCACATGTACCATTTTAATGATTTTGCCGCCGACCTGCTACGCTTGACAGGGTGATTCAAGTCCATGTGGACCAAACATCAAATTTTCAAAAGTTACTTTTAAAACTTGGAAAATCTGTCAAAAAAAGGTGCCGGAACTCTGTTCCGATGTGTTCTATGACAAAAAAAAGCACTCGATGTAATGCAATGTGAGATGAATGATGCAATGTTAGGAATGACTCAGCAGGAGTCTGTATCCCTTTAAGAGCTTGAGTATAAAAGGGAAGGCCTTGCTGGAGTCTTTCTCTCTTGTCTGTTCCTTGCTGTAATTGCTGTATATTGGAGTTTGCTGTTTCAACACGTGTATGTATTTTATTTTTAGTGTATATTTGTAGATATGGTGTAATATAAACCACTATTTAATACAAACCACTGTTTACTGTATTTTCTCCTGGGTTACCTCAGCGCAATAAGACTATGCATGCTCTGACAACAGGGAAATCAGATTCCCTTAAGAACTGTTACTAACTTAAGGGTTGCAGTGATTCATTTAACAACCATCACAAGAAAGATTTTAAAATGGGGCAAAACTCACTTAACTGTCTCGTTTAACAACAGAAATTTTGGGCTCACTTGGGTTATAAGTAGAGAACTACCTGTATCTCTGAAAAGAGTCAACTCATGCTATTGTCTGCAGAATAAGTGCTAGTTAAAGAGACTGGGCCATTAAAGTTTGGGTGTCTTGTTTCCATGGACAGATGGATAATAAAATATTTCCGTTCTGAAATACAGCCACTTGAGGGGTCCTTGGTGCCTCTGAGCTTGGTTGTTTTCTTGCAAACATTTCATTATCAAACTAGGCAACATCATCAGTCTCTTGAACATTTCACTGCCTCCTGAAGACAGAAGTATGAACTAGGGAAAGCTAAGCATTCTGCTTGCTAACTTTGTACCAACTCTTTGGCACGTCGGAAACACATCTGGCCTGTTTTGGTATGCAGCAATTCCTTCCTAGAAGTGAACGTACGTCAGACTGTATTCCCAGCAAGGACTTTAATTGAGCTGTCACTTTCTCTGAAGACCCTGCTAAGCATTATTTGTCCGACTCTTCATTAAATTTGGATTCTCTTTTCATTTAGCTCGCTCCTGCTGTTGACTTTGCTCTCTTATCCATCACACCAGAAGAGGGCAAAACGGAGACACTTTTCTAAGAAACAGCCAACCGCTCTTTGCGGGTGACAAGTGCCAAAATCAAGTTGTCAAAAACTTTTCGCATTAAAAGCTGTGCGGGTTTTGCTAGGATTGGGGACGACACGCAGTTGAAGAAAATCATCTTTCAGATGCCTCTGCTTAAAGGAGATAATTCTGTTCAACAGATTATATGGAGTCAACAGGTGTGCAGAGGTCTACTCCAAAGTAAAATAAATTCATTGAGGCTTATTCACTTCGTGATGAAGATTTATTTAACCAGGTAGGATTTTAACACAATCATTTATTTTCATCCGGCTTGACAGACATCTGAAGGGACTTGCAGGAAAGCAACGTACAAGCCCTACAAGAATTCATTTACTGGGGTAATGAATTAAGCCCCAAACTAGAGCAATTCCCCCTCCTCTCCGCCTGGTTAATTAGCTAGGAAAATTAAATTAGCTTGTGTGGTATTTGCAAAACATGCGTATCCCTTTTTCTAGGATTCAGTTAACATTTTGTTTCAAATCCTGCAATAATCCGAAATCTTAGATTCCTTGAAGAGCGATATGAAATTGTTTAAAATAAGGAAAATTAAAGAATCAGTTTTCTGAAAGAGGGTTACAGGGTTACAGAGTTTGGGCACCCTGGCTATGATAACTAAGGGAGGCCTATATTGACGGTTACAGCCCTGTGGTTTGAAGCTTCATTGATGATATAACATCTAGGTTTATATTTATATTTTAATATAGTTTAATTGTTATTGCTAGTCCATGTTCAATATGCTATACGATAGATAGATAGATAGATAGATAGATAGATAGATAGATAGATAATCTGGGTTCATCCATGCGACTATGATGTTAGATGGGTTGTTTGGTTAGCGATTTGACTAAATCTAACCCATTATAGTTTATTCAATTAGGCATGCTTCAAAAGCTCATCCCAAAGATGCTTTCCCATCCCCCCAAAAGGCAACTGGACTTTCTTGGGGGTTTTTTTCTTTGAAAACATTTCACTCCTCACCCAAGAAGCTTTTCAGTTCTGTTAGATAAGATCTGCTTCAGTTAGAATCGAAGAAGCTTCTTGGATGAGAAACAAAATCTTTTTTAAAAAAAAGCTCCAAAAAATTCCGTTGCATTTTGGAAAAAAGCACCATTGGGACAACAATAACCTGGATGATTGAGAATCTCCATAGACAGTCAAAAGCTCATGTTCAACATGATCTAGAGATGGTCTGGAACAAACAGCTTCTCTGAAGGTTTTCCTTTCTCTTCTGTTAGAAAAATAAAAGACTATAAATCCTTCACTATTAGCAGCCCAATGTTTTTTTTCTTCCAGTTTTCTATCTTTCCAGAACTCAAATTCTGGATAATGTCAGCATTGAAGTTTCTTGAAGCTTCCCAAATGAAAGATCTATTTCTTCCACTTTTGGTTCCCCCGATGTAGCTCAGATGAACATCTCAATCCTAATAAAATATTTAAAAATCTCATCTGATGTTTGCTGGCAAGAGGGAGCCACAAAACAAGTTGACTTGATTAAAACAACTTGCTACAAATGGAAAATGGAGACTTTGCATTTTTAGAAGTTTCGGCTAAGACCGGATTTGCATAATTAGGTGCTCTCCAGTCAATCTTTGCAGTGTTTTTAGACACACAGAGAGGGAAAAAATGCTACTTTTCTTTTCAAAACCACGCAGAGGTTCCTATCCTCACTGTACCTTTTAATACCAAAGTGGGTCTCAGGATCGAACATTCAGATATAACAAGAATAACAAAAGGATGTGGGTAAAGAAATCACTGTCTCTGGTTTTGTTTTTTTTTTTTGCACCCCGGTGCTTCTCACTTTGTTTCCAAGAAGCTTTAATTACGGAAATAATTGAAAGAAATGTGGAAAACAAAACCAGCTTAATTTAAGCCATGGAGATGAGCTCGTTTCAAACACCTTAATTTGTGGAATAATTACAAGGCAAAGCGAAGGCATTTGGAATAGGTGTCTGGGGGAAAACATTGAGCCACAGGGAGGTAAAGAAGAGAGTTGTCATGAAAGAGACACAAAGAGCATGTAGATTATTTTATTTGGGGGGAGGGCAGGACAATTTCCCCTCCCCTCCCAAGCATATGTCACACATGGCTAGGGGAAAAAAAATCATCCTGCAAATGATTTATTTTGATCTTGATTTATGTCATGAGTCAAGCCAGCTTTCTTTATTTCATCAACCTTAGAGTTAGATTGATTTTGCCCTGTTTCTGCCTCCTCCAATATAGCACACAGTAATAAAATACATTTTTTTAAAAAAAATATGCTTAACATGAACCCAATATTGAACATGCAACTGAACCCCCTCTCTTAAAACTATGAACAGCTAAAGATTTATCCAGGAATTCAGCCATGGTTTGTTTATGAACTATGGAAAATATTAGGGGCTGTGTGCATTTTTATGGGGAGACAGCCCCATGGAAAACTTGGAGAAAAGAAAATTACCCTTGGGCTCATCTTTGATGACCCCCTCATTAGGAAAAACTCAATTCTGGGTGTGTGAGCTAGATCACGATGGCTTGTTCAAACAAACCGTGGATGAACAGGACTGGGGGATTAAGCTGGATTATTCCTGATGCGGTTGGGTCTTTCAAATTCTTTAATCCAGCTTGAATTCAGAAATGGGTGTAGACAAGACGATTTAGGCGTCAGTTCCTTTGAATAACCTATAAAAATGGCCTTGGAAAACTGTTTCAAGCAGACATATAAGGATTAAGCATGGCAGCTATCTAGCCTCGTGGCACATTAAATCATCTTTATAAAACGCTTTGCCAGCCAGGATGAAAGAGAGGAACACAAAATCCTGTGTCTCCCTGACAATACCATTTGTCTGCCTCAGTGTAAGTGGGAAAAACCCCTCTTCATTAATATACACATAGACACATGCACACAGCGGCTGACACACATAATGAAGAAACAGTGTCAAGGAGAATAAAAGCCTTTGATTTTGAGTATGAAGTAGAAGAGAAATTAGATGTCATAAAAACAGTTAACAGCTTTAGCCTCTAATGTAGTTACTGTTTGTCTCTCTTTGTAATAAGGATGCCTTTTATTTATTTTTATTTAATGCTGTAATAAGCTCACACACTTGAAAGCAAAGCAAAACACCCTAAAACCTCTCTGGCGTTGACTTAGCAGTCTAGAGATGCTAAAAAGTGGTGGAGTTAAATCCAATAATTTAGACTCCTCAAATTCTCTCTGGGTCTCCCATTAACAGACAAGATAGGGATTCCAGCTTTGGCAACTATAAGATATGTGGACTTCAACTCCCAGAATTCTGAGAATTGAAGTACACAGGTTTTAATGTTACCAAGGTTGAACACCCCTGGCTAAGACTTTCTAGCTCCAGAATTCAGATACCTCTTGAGTTAAGCAAAGAGATCTTCTGTTGTGCAGCCACACGTTTGCATCCATTGCCAAATGGATGCAAATGGTCCCTCCTGCACAGATGACGGTCTTCTTCAGAGGCACCTGGCACCCCTTCATTAGAAGTTCCTTTACTTTGTAGATGGCTGAAGAATCCATACAGGTCAGGTTAGAAGCTGTATGAAGTCTAGGAGACTTTAACCTTTTGTTTGTTTACCACGGTGAGCTATAATCACTGAGTTTAGTTTGGACTTAGTAGATTTGGTGATCTCTGACGCTTGGGTAGATACAACAGGTTTGTATAATGCAGTATATTCTGAACATTAGAAGCATGATCCAGAAAACCATGCCTTAGTTTCAATTTAGTACTTTCATTCCTACATCCTCCCTTTCCCGAGACACAGTTATTCCCATCTGATTTAGCAGATCTGAGGTCTTCCAGATGATTGCAGGGCAGGATCCTCAAGCTTTAATAGTAAGCCTTAAACCTTGTTTTCCAAGCAAATTGACTTGGTTTCCCCATTGTACCAGGATAACATGAATCAGCGGTCTTACATTGCTTCTTGTGAACCCATTCACAATTTCCATCAGACGCCAGTTTCCCCTGAAGCTGTTCCGAAAGAAACTTTCATTTTCTAATAAAGGAGAGCTTTTGTAGCTCAGGGTTGAAATGAAGGGTCCTTGAGTGCTGTCTGTGCTTGATTATTTTCTTGCAGACGTTTCATTAACCAAACTAGGTAAGATCACTAGCAATGATGATGTTACCTGGTTTGGGTAATGAAATGTTTGCAAGAAATCAACCAAATTCAGAGAACACCAAGGACCTCTTTCTTTCTTTCTTTCTTTCTTTCTTTCTTTCTTTCTTTCTTTCTTTCTTTCTTTCTTTTTCTTCCTTCCTCTTTCTTTTCTTTCTTTCTTTCTTTCTTTCTTTCTCTTCCTTCCTTCCTGCCTTCCTTCCTTCCTTCCTCTTTCTTTCTTTCTTTCTTTTTCTTTCTTTCTTTCTTTCCTTTCTTTTTCTTCCTTCCTTCCTTCCTTTTTCTTTCTTTCTTTCTTTCTCTCTTTCTTTCTCTTTCTTTCTTTTTCTTCCTTCCTTCCTTCCTTCCTTCCTTCTTTCTTTCTTTCTTTCCCTTCTTTCTCTTTCTCTCTCTCTCTCTCTCTCTCTCTCTCTCTCTCTCTCTCTCTCTCTCTCTCTCTCTCTCTCTCTCTCTCCCTTCCTTTCTTTCTTTCTTTTGGAGTTGACTTTGAAGCCAGCCTACAAGAAGTTTTCCACGCCGCCTAATTTCATTATGGAAGTGCAATTTTCTGGAGTCCAGAGGACAGAGAGATTGGGCCAGAAAGGTTGATATTAAGGTCAAGGCTGGACAATCCAAAACTGATTACTCCATGTCAGGCTTCTTGTAATAAAAGGCGTTGATTTTCAGGGGCTTCGGGTCATCCATTCTCCTAGAGGGCTAATGTTCTGACAGGATTTTGTCTGTCTTGAACCCAGCTGTTAATTTAGCTCCTCCGCCAGCAGAAAAGTCTGCAAGCGGCTGGGCTCAATTACTGAACTCTTTGGAAATCTTCACTCCCACGATCTGTGTTCTGGGGGGAAATTAATTTGATCCCGAATCTACAAAGAGAAGTTTAATTTGCAGGGAGTGGGGAGGACAGTTAGGAAGGGAAAGGGCAGTGGGGAAGAAAAGATCATTCTTAAGGCGGAGAGAAATGACAGCCCACATTCAGTGGTGGGGGGCCAGCAAGGTTTCCAGCCCCTCTGGATACATCTTTTGAGGAGGTGTTTCTGCAGAGGGTGCAACACTCAGAAGAATTTTGGCAACGAGGGCAGGGGAGTCCACCTGGGTTGAATTTGTGGATAATATCCAGATGCTTCAAAAATAGACCCCTTTGGTTTTAAGCCAGCATGAAAGATGAGGAACAGGACATGCATGTTTGACCCCGAGCTGCAGGGACTGAGTTCACATGTCCCGCATTTGAGCCTCGGGGTAAGAATATCACATTCTGTGCCTCTTGAACTTTAAAGGACCCTGGCTCTGTTGCTTGCATATAAGCAGTCCTTGACTTACGACTGGTCCTTTAGTGACTGAAGTTACACAGACTTCCCTAAGCTTATTTATGACCTGGATTTGAAGATCTGAGGAATGCCCCTCTGGTCACGTGATTAGACACTGGACAATCAGCTTGGATTTAGAGCTGTTTGCAGCATCCTGCAGCCACATGACCATGATTTAACATGCATTTTTTGGAGGAAATTCTTATATACTTCTAGTTTCTGGCAAACCCCCTCCCCCCCCCTGCTTTCATTGAAGACAATGATTCCCTTAATGACTGCTGCAAAAAAAGGTTGTAAATTTGGAGGCAGTCATGTGGTGACTTGCTTAATAGCAAGCATGACTTAGAATCATAATTCCAGATTCAATTATGGTCATAAAGCGAGGACTACCTTCCACTCCATTGAGGCTTTAGTAGATATGGAAGTTTAAGTTACTCTCCATAACGCACACAGGAGCTACGTTTGCTACCAATCCTATTAGCTACATATATTAAGCTATCAAGGTCACCCTGTAGTAAAACATTCACAAGTTGCATTGACCCTGAATAGGGACAGGTGGGAGGAACTGGACAGGAATCACTAACCCAAGAAAGCCACAGTTTACATTTACTGGCCATATCGCAAAAGATAGCATAGCCAGCAATGCTGATCTGGTATCTAGGAAATGTTGAATAATTATAATAATAAAGACATTCCAATGTCATGCTAGAATTTCCACTGTGTCTTGCCTTTTTCTTTGTGGTGTTTTTGTGATGTAGTGGACCAAAGGTAAATAGTTGTGGGTCTGCTTTTGCTCAGGGCTGCTGAGCGAGATCCTTTGATGTGAGTCGGGTGATTTACTGTAGTTCAGTGTTTTTCAATTTTAAGATATGTGGACTTCAACTCCCGGAATTCTGGGAGTTGAAATTACTCCATGCCAGCTAGGAAATTCTGGAAATTGAAATCCGTACATCTTGAAGTGGCCAAATTTGAAAAGCAGTTTCAGTAGCTTGCACGCTTAACGGATTTGTGCTGCATGGGTTTTATTTAAGTGAAGCAGTTT
>NW_015386114.1:357929-360782 GCF_001527695.2 Protobothrops mucrosquamatus | reverse complement strand
GGCTGGGGCGGGGGGGGAGGGAGGGCTGGGCTGGGCTGAGGGGAGGGGGGGCAGGCAGAGGGTCAACGGCTGGGTGGGTGGCCTGTATGGCGCCGGGTAGAACAGAGTACAGTGTAATAGAGAATAGAAGTAGAAATGAATAGAATAGAATGCAGAATAGAATATACGATAGGATAGAATAGGATAGATGGAATGGAATAAAGGATAGGATAGGAATAGAGAATATAATAGAAATAGAATGCAGAATAGAATATACGATAGGATAGGATAGGATAGATGGAATGGAATAAAGGATAGGAATAGAGCATATAATAGAAATAGAATGCAGAATAGAATATACGATAGGATAGGATAGATGGAATGGAATAAAGGATAGGATAGGAATAGAGAATATAATAGAAATAGAATGCAGAATAGAATATACGATAGGATAGGATAGGATAGATGGAATGGAATAAAGGATAGGAATAGAGCATATAATAGAAATAGAATGCAGAATAGAATATACGATAGGATAGGATAGGATAGGATAGATGGAATGGAATAAAGGATAGGATAGGAATAGAGAATATAATAGAAATAGAATGCAGAATAGAATATACGATAGGATAGGATAGGATAGATGGAATGGAATAAAGGATAGGAATAGAGAATAGAATAGGAATAGAAATAGAATGCAGAATAGAATAGCATAGAGAATAAAATGCAGAAGAATAGAATAGAATAGAATAGAATAGTTTATTGGCCAAGTATAATGGGACACAGCACAAGGGATTGTGCTTTCAGTAGTACGGGGTAGGTGTTCAACAGGAAGGTATTACTCCAGCTGGGAAGCTGTGCAGATATACAACAGGTGGAATTCTGGTAATTGGTGCCAGGTAGCAGTTCAATCGGAGAGGCTCTGCCAGCAGTGGTGCCAGGTATATGTTCAACAGGAGGGGCTGAACTGGCAATGATGCCATGTAGAAGTTGAGCAGGAGGGACTGTTCTGCCAGTGGTGTCAGGTAGAGAGTCAGTAGGAAAGTGCTGTTCTTGCAGCAATGTCAGTCTGATCTAGGAGCATGCCTGCTTATCTCCCCTGGTACTACTTTCTTTCATTTTATTCCCCCACAGCAGCCCTGTGAGATAGGCCACTGTCATCCAGATGTGCTCAGGGGCCTGTGATTTGCTGTTAAATCCTTCTTACCCAAACCCACAATCATTCTTAACAAAGGCAAAGGGAAAAAATGACCTTGCCTGTCTTAAAGCACTTACACTGTCTTGTCCACAAATTTTATGAAATCACTAACGATTTCTCCATGTGCATCCCATTGATTATTCAGACTACCCCAAGTTCGGTTTTAAGGGAGCACAAGCTGGTTTGTAATAAATCAACTAACTGGAGCCTTACTGTAGTCTGGGCCTGCCCAACCTTCAAATGGAGATTTGGGATGTATATAGTGAAATAGAACATAGGTGATATTTGGTAACAGGATGGATTGCAATTTCTAAAGATTTCTTTTTCACAGAGGGCAAATGTTTCAAAACTAGATATTTTATATTCTCAGTTTGTTTGGGAATGAGGTACATGAGCTTGTAACTGGAGAAAAAGTATGTATGGCAGTGTGCACTGTTTGATACTCTTGAAAAAGGCAGAACTAGAGCAAAGTTCATGCATTTGTGCCAAATGTCTGTGTGATAGAACAGCACATGTTGTTGATATGGGAGACAGGGCATAGCAGTGCTAAGAATAAAATTTAGCCTTGGCAAGAAACATTTGTGCTTCAGCCAGGAAAGGTTGTTTTTAAAAAAACAAAACAAAACAAAATCTACATAATTATGCAAGCTGTGTCCTTCAAATGCTGTTTTTTTTCTTCAATAGGATTTGTGGTCAAAGTTATTCAGTTCTACAATTGAGAGGCTGCATGACTCCATAAGACTCTGAGTGGCTTACCAGGTTAACAGGAGAAAAATTCTAATAATAAAAGAATAGTTCGTGCACATCCAGAAGACATGTACTTGGCATTTAGTAGAACAATATCATTTTTTGCTCTGTACACCATGTAGAATAGTTGGCCCTTATAGTTTGAGAACAGTTTTATAGTTTTAATCTAACTCAGAGGATGATCAGATCTCTATTTTTTTAAATTTCTTTTTGTTCTGTTTGTGGTTTGTTTCTTGTGTTATCTTTTGTGACTGTGTCCTAGAGATGAACTCTGGGGTTTTCTTTATGGCTAGAGAAATTTCTTGCAAGGATCTGATAGTGTAATATTTCAGTTTAGTTGAGTATTTGAGTGGAATTGACACCTACCAACTTATTTGTACTTTCATAACTTTAATTCAGCTTTTTTTCTTTTTTAAAACTGCCCTTTTGCATCACCTCACAGCAGTCTGATAATGGTCCCAGAAGCAGAGAGCATTAAACATGGTTTTTTTCTGTCACTTGTATAATCTTTTCAAAAGGCAAATTTTGTATAAGCTACTTAGCCCTGTGTTATCAGTGAAGGCAGCTTTGTATATCTCTGAAACGTCCATCATCTAAATATTTTTTTTTATTTGGTGTAATCTAAATAAGATCCTGTGGTTTGCCTAGAGATAAGGCAAGCTGCAGGATATTCCAGAAAAGAAGAACAATTATTTTTTTGCTGAAATTGTTTTGAGGTATCTTTCTGAGCATCATCTGAGGTTACAGCCAGACAAGATCACTGCAAAGTTGTAACCCTTGTCCCACATTCAAGGTTCTTGAGCAATCCTGTGCTTTGGCAATGCATCTGGGCATAGAATAAGCCCATGAGCTGAGTAGGTTCTGGTTCTGGTTCTGGTTCTCTCTCTCTCTCTCTCTCTCTCTCTCTCTCTCTCTCCTCTCTCTCTCCC
>NW_015386114.1:310726-357772 GCF_001527695.2 Protobothrops mucrosquamatus | reverse complement strand
CTCTCTCTCTCTCTCTCTCTCTCTCTCTCTCTCTCTCTCTCTCTCTCTCTCTCTCTCTCTCTCTCACACACACACACACACACACACACACACACACCTTGCATGATTTCTTTCTTGTTCACAATGGCCACTCTTCTAAGCAGTGTGTGTAGCTGAATACAGGTAATCCTTGAATCACGACCACAAATGGGACCGGAATTTCCATTGCTAAGCAAGGCAGATCATTAAGTGCGCTGCACCCAATTTTGTGACTCTTTTTTTTTTTTTGCCATGCTCGTTAAACAAATCACTGCAGCTGTTCAGTGACTCACATAGTCGTTAAGTGACCCGGACCTAACTGGACTTCGCTAGTCAGAAGCTGACTTGAAAGGTTGCAAACGGTGACCACGTGACCCTCAGAGGTTGCAACTACATGCCTCTTCCCAAGGGCCCAAATTTTGATCCTACGCCCGTGGGGATGCTGCAGCGGTCGTAAGTGCGAAGACCACTTGCAAGTCCCTTTTTTTTTTCAGTGCCATTTGAACAGCAGCCAAAGTATTCGTATGTTGCGGTCATAAACAAGATTGGTTTGGTCATCAGGGGATTAGAAGTGTTGAGAAATGGCTAAACCGTATATGATTTGCAGCTTTCCTCTTTGCAAGATGAAGAGGTTAAGGTCATCAAAGCTAGTTTGTTTGTTTTTAGCTCCCAGCGTAGCAGGTTCATACTCTGGGAGCCAGCACATCCCTCAAGTAGGAGGGTGTCAGCGTGGAAGGTTAGCATTTTCAGGTTAAATAGCCAGTGGGATCAAGAGCAGCGGTGCAGGAAAATGACTTTGCTCCTTCGCGACTAGTTGCTAAGAAACAGTAAATGTCTTCCTGCTGAATTTGTGGCGGATGATAGATACTTGTGGCCTAGGTCCAGGTGTTTCTGTTTAGGCATGTCCACCGGCGGAGTTCAGCGATGGAATATCTACTAAAAAAGAATTTTTTAAAAAAGTAGACAGAAAGTGTATCTGGGCATCCTGGAGGAAAATCTATTTTTAATGTGTCAAGGAGACCTTGCTTTTCTTTCTAGGCATGATGTCCCTCTAAGCCCTTTTAAAAATCTCATTGCCTGTAAAGCTCTTAAGTGCCTATGTGGTTAAAGTAGTCATAAAACGTGGACAGCACAGGAATATGCTGGTCTCGGGTCCTCACATTTAACCAAGCAGCTAGGGCTTTGTGAGTCAGGCAAGATTTTGGAAATTCTAGGGCAGGGGTCCCCAACCTTGGCCACTTTATGACTTGTGGACTTCAACTTCCAGAATTCCTCAGCTACCATGCTGGCTGAGGAATTCTGGGAGTTGGAAGTCCACAAGTCATAAAATGGCCAAGGTTGGGGACCTCGGTTCTAGGGAACACTTCAGCGAGAGAATTCACCAAGAAAGACATAAGGAACTCTCCTTCCCCCGTGTCAAGAGAGGTGAAAATCTACAAGAATTGCAAATTTTCTGAGAAAGGCAGGCTTCAGAGATAGACAATGTATGTTAGTTGCGAAGTCGTGTCCGACCCATCACGATCCCATGGACAACGTTCCTCCAGGCCTTCCTGTTCTCTACCATCTTCTGGAGTCCATTTAAGCTCATGCCTACTGCTTCAGTGACTCCCTCCAGCCATCTCATTCTCTGTCGTCCCCTTCTTCTATTGCCCTCCATCTTTCCCAGCATTAGGCCCTTCTCCAGTGAGTCCTTCCTTCTCATTAGGTGGCCAAAGTACTTGAGTTTCAACTTCAGGATCTGGCGTTCTAAAGAGTAGTCAGGGTTGATGTCCTCTAGAACTGACTGGTTTGATCGCCTTGCAGTCCAGGGGACTCGCAGGAGTCTTCTCCAGCACCATAGTTTAAATGCCTCTATTTTGCTCTCAGCCTTTAAGCCACCTTTAAACTGTCTCTTCTAACCCAGAAGGTTAGAACATAACCTAGTTACGTTCCTTTCTAGTTTATGATCAACCATAAATAGTTGGAGGCAGTGTACAAATCTAATACTATAGTATAGCAAGTTAGAGGACACGGTAGCATGCTTTTATGATATAAAACCCTTTATTTTGAATTTTTTGAGATAAATCTTTTGGTGAAGAAAGCTGTCTAGTATATTTTGTTTAACGCTTCTGTTTGGTTTAGTAAAAGTATTGCCACAGATATTTCTGCTTCACTCAGATTGTTCTGAGATCACAGTCCATGAAAATGTTAATACACTTTTTATTTCCAGTAAACCTCTTAAAAGGGGAGGTTGACTTGAGTTACTTTTCTTCAATGGGACATTTGTCAATCTAATGTGAAGTTGCTGTTTTCTAAAACAATAACAGCAAGTCATTTTATGTTTGCTTGCTTAAACTGAGATGAATGGAAGATGAATGCAAAAACTGTTTATTCCATTCCACTTCCAACCAATTTGCAAACAGTTCAGCCTCTGATGGTTTCAGGAATGAATAACTATAACATCTCTGCTAGCAATATGGTCATGGAATAAGGAAGTGTAACTTGTAAAATCTTAGCAACAAGGACTCTTAATTATTCTTTGTTCATCAGTTGGCTTAGGCTGTTCAGATTAGATCTTATATTTGTGTCTCCCACATCTGTGCATAGACACTAGTAATTTTTTTAAAAAAAATATACATGAATTATTTTTAAACTAATGCATATGACAAGGCAATGTTAGAGAATGAAACTCTGCCATTCTTTTAAAATTTAGCAGCTGCAGTAGAAATGCTTCTGAGGTCTTTTATATTCTAGAGATCTGGTGCTATTATGAAGTAAAAGGTGTAGATTGGATTCTCTGCAAGCCTTCCCCAACAACTTTTAGATTGAGTTGAGCTTGATGTTGTGTGAGGAGACCTCTCAGATACCCAAGAGCAGACCTCCCCTGCTGCTGAAGCCTTAATAACTTCTCTGTTTGTAGGAAATGAATGGAGTACTAAAGAACATGTTGTCTGAATGGTTTTCCACTGGATTCTTAAACTTGGAACGGGTTACATGGCAGTCTCCCTGCGAGATTCTTCAGAAGATTAGCGAGTAAGTGCAAAGATTGCTGAGCTGTGTGGCATTTCCCCAAGTTAAAACCATCTAGTGCCACCTGACACATGTACATCATCAAGGTTATGTTGCTCTTTGGATTGTCCATGGATAACCTTAGTTTAAAAGAGCAGCAAAACCTGCAACCTTCTATCCTCTTTTATTTTTTTAGTAGCGAAGCTGTGCACCCTGTTCGAAATTGGATGGATATGAAGCGCCGTGTTGGGTCCTACAGAAGGTGTTACTATTTCGCCCACTGTGCAATACCTGGAGAACCCCTGGTCATTTTGCACGTTGCACTTACGGACGAAATATCCAGCACTATCCAGGTACCGTTCTTTAGCTTTACTCGGGTGTAAAGCAACTCACGAGAGAGAGAGAGAGAGAGAGAGAGAGAGCAAGTGCTCCGTTGACAGTCGGAGCCGAGATGAGTGTTTGAACAAATCTTTCCCTCTGCTGTGAATGTTGGGCTGTGGAATGTGAGTCTGCTTGAATTCGAACCCAGATGGCCGTTGTTCATTATCTTAATCTTTCTCTAGGCCATAGTAAAAGAGCCTCCCTTGCAAGAAGCAGAAGATTTGGACAGAATTACCACTGCAATTTTCTACTCAATCAGTTTGACCCAGCAGGGCCTGCAGGGCGTGGAGCTTGGGACGTACCTCATCAAGCGGGTTGTCAAAGAACTGCAAGTAGGTACAAAAAAGGATGTTGCCCTGGAATTTAATTTAATTTATTCCCCTTCCTTCCTTCCTTCCTTCCTTCCTTCCTTCCTTCCTTCCTTCCTTCCTTCCTTCCTTCCTTCCTTCCTCCTCCCCCCTCCCTCCCTCCCTTTGCTTTTGCATTTTAAATACAACACAAAAAAATGCAGTTTCCTTAAACCAGTAGTGGGCAATTAATTTTCCCCCTGGGACCATTGTGGAGGATCGAACCAATAGGACCAACGTATTATTGTGAAGGTATATAGGCAAACTTGCATGCACGGATATACATAAATTGGGAGAAAAAAGTTGCCTTCAGAATAAAAGCAATGCAGTTGTATTGTGTGCATGACGTACACCTATTTACATTTTTTAATTTCCAGTGATCTCATGTGGGCCGAACCGGGATAGCCAAAGGGTCAGATGTGGCCTAGTAAAATGCCCAGGTCTGCCTTAAACCAAGTCAGACAATTGAGTCCTCTAGCTCAGTGGGAGGGTAGAACTTAGGTCTCAATCTTCCAGTCCTGTGGAATAACAGAATAACAGAGTTAGAAGGGACCTTGGAGTTCTTCTAGTCTGAGGTAATTTGTTAATATTATCCCACTCCTTAACCAAAAGGAATTGGGTAACATTAGAGACTTGTATACACAATGTACACAGCTTTGGGGAGGGGTTAGGAATACCATCTCACAGCACAGGAAGTTCCTGTCCAAAAATCTTAACATGTGATCATTGCATGTGAAAATCTTTTGGGGGTGACTTTTGAACCGTCTTATTAGGGCTTGAATGACACCACTCGCAAATGGTTGTGGAAGATTGTGGGTTGTTTACTTAACATGGGTCCAAAGGGAGAACACATTTTGTTAAACTTTAGTTTCGAGGCAGGCGCTTTAGCATTTGCTTTATTAAAAGTGCAGCCTACTCATTTAAATACCAAACTAAATTACTTGGTACTGCTCCATTTGCTGGGGTTCATTCCCTTAGATATTAATGTATTGTAATACATTTCTCACGGTTGAATCTCAAATATCCTTTGGGGAATAAACAATGTGGGGAAAATAAGATATATCATTATTTGCTTTGTTTTCCCTCATCTATTTGATTAATTCCAAATCACTTAATTTCAAGCTTCTGTAACTTTTAATTTCCCCAGAAAAAGAACATGTTATATTATTGCTGTCACGGATAGATCAGACTGCAACGAGACAGGCTCTGGGCTTTTGAACTGCAGCGATTCAGATCTTAACTCTTTTAGGTTTGAGCTGTAGTTTGACCTTCGGAAACCGAATGAGGAAAACCTAAAACGGGAATCAGAATACTTGTGAATACTGTGTCTTTAACAGGATATTGATACCAGTCAGATTGCTGAAAGAATAGATTTGGCCGTGGCAATAATATCTCCTTTAATACAGTTTTTATTTCTGTCTGGGTCTCCAATGAGCACCATTATACAGGCAGTCCTCAACTTACAACAGTGCATTTAGTGACTGTTTGAAGTTACAACGGCACTGAAGAAAGTGACTTAGGATCATTTCTCACACTTACAACCGTTGAAGCATCCCCACGGTCACGTGATCAAAATTCAATTGGCAACTGACTCGTATTTATGATGGTTGCAGTGTCCAAGAGTCACGTTGACCCCCTTTTGCGACCTTTTGACAAGCAAGAGTCAATGGGGAAGCCAGATTCGCATAACAGCCATGTTACTGGGTTAAAAACTGCAGTGATTCACTTTACAGCTGTGGCGAGAAAGGTCGTAAAACGGGATAAAACTCATGTAACAAATTCTCAGCGACAGAAATGTTTGGGCTTGATTGTGATCATAAGTCGAGGACTACCTGTGTCGCAAAAGCACCTCTTAAGATCAGCAGTAAATCTGATTTGTTCTGGGGCTGCTGATGAGCTTATTGCTAATCAAGACAATGTTTTGTCTACCCTTTTAAAGATGCTAGTATATTTGGTCTCTGTGTTTCACGAATAACACAAATGCCCCATCATTTGCCACCCACATTGTACATAACAGGTAAGCTTAAGTTCACATACACACAAAGCCAGGGTTTTTTTTTAAACACCATTTGTTAAACAAGCTATAATGGATTGGTTCACACAGAAAACTAAACTGTAATGAGTGAATTCACATATTTTAGAAGCTAAAAACAAACAAACCACATAATAGCTTAGGATAATATGTGGCCAACGTGTTGATTTTATGCAGTACTAAAAATTTTTTCCAGCAGCTTATGGACTTGTGAAGAATAGGGATTTTGGCACAGTGTCCTTGAGTCATCCAGGCCAATCTACTGGTGTCTGCCTTTTTTTTATGTAAAATGTCCTTTTTTTAGATGGCAAAAAAAATGCAATTTAGAAGTTGAACCCCTCACATTTTAAAGATGCCTATACATTATTTTTTAAAGCTTTCTGATTGGAAAAGGTTTGAGAAAAGACTCAAGTGGAACAAGGAAATGCATTTCTTACTATTAGATGATCACTGTAATTAACACTGGAGGCCAAATTGCCTTGGGTTCCTCAAATATAAGATCCATGTTAAGGTTGCAAATTTATTTCCTAAATTTTAAGAAAAAAAGGGCCAAATAAAGACAACATCTGTTTCTGGAAAGATAACTGAGTATTACAGCTGTTCAGCTGCTCAGTTGTTAAAATTGAAGTGCTAGAAATGGGTGGGGGAGGATTTTATCTGCTGAACAAATCTGTGTCTCTACAGGTTTTCCAGGGCCCAACAAAAATTAAAAATCCTTGAAAGTACATCTAGTACCAGTGAAAAAATGGTTAATCAAAGCTTTAGAGATGCTTTGTAGGTAGTTTTATTGCTTCTCACATTGCAAGTATAGTATCTGGGCAGATGGTATTTTATTGGCCAGAAATGAAGAATTTTCCTAAGCTGAAATGTTTTACTTCTGCAGTAGGTGTATCTCCCCAGGTTCTGAAATGAAGTTATGAAATGCATGCAACAATAATCTGCTGATGAAAATAGCCTCATCTCAAACCTGTTTGTGCTTGCTGCTTTAAATGTTTGGTATTGTTGTTGTGATTATTTTATCCTCATTCAGCCATATCCCAAATCTCTTGGTTTTTTTTTTTTTTGTGTGTGTGTGTTTTGAACACCTTGAAAATCCTCAGGTTGAATTTCCTCAGATCCAAGTCTTCTCCACCTTGTCTCCCATTCCGGGATTCACCAAGTGGCTCATTGGGCTGCTGTGCTCCCAATCCAATGAACTGGGCTGGGGAAAGCCTTTCACAGATCCCGAGTTGCGAGAAATTTCTGAGATCACGGGAGACCCCGCTGCTGAAAAACTGAAGCGCCTTTTCGCGAACAACGGGTGGGTGAAATCAGAAAAGCTGGTTCGGGTCTTAGAGCAGCCCCTTATGAGGCTTTGCGCCTGGTATCTCTACGGAGAGAAGCACCGCGGCTACGCGCTCAACCCAGTGGCGAACTTCCACCTTCAGAACGGTGCGGTGTTATGGCGCCTGAACTGGATGGCAGACACCAGTCCCCGTGGCATGACGGCCTCCTGTGGCCTGATGGTCAACTATCGCTACTTCTTGGAGGACACGATGGCCAACAGCGCCACCTATCGTGGCACTAAGCAGATCAAAGCTTCTGAGCAGGTTCTCTCCTTGGTGTCCCAGTTTCAGCAGAACAGCAAACTTTGAGCGAGCAAATACCGGTTCTGGCTAAACGGGAATCTTGACTTGGTCCTGCTTAGAAAGAAGTGGATTGCTGATGAACCAGTATGCTCTGTTCTGGATCTCCTCAGGATCTGCAGTTGGTTGTCTTGAGTTCTCACTGCCTTATGTCACCAGAGAAGAAGACCACGTGGTTTCTTGTGGTGCTTCTAGCACGCTGAATCTCAAGCTTGTTGACCTCACCTCAGAGAAGTGGTGGCAACTTGTTGGTGGTTTCTGTGAAGAGTGTGTTATCCCTTGTTCTCAGTAGATCAATAGTCTTGTTTAATCTGCATCTTTGACAGCACTATTGAACCACCGAATGCCCTTGGACCTTAGAGGGATCAATATCAGAGTTACTAAAAAAGGGACACGCAAGGAAGACATTTTCATCCAACTGGGGAAACAAAACAGCATGTTTTTACACTTATTCAAAAACTGCTTTTATCCACCCTTTCTCTGCTGTGCTAAATTCTTGGGTAAGGTCACCTGCTTGAGCACTGCACAAAATGACACCATGATTGACTGCTTTGGTTGGACAAAGCATTGAAATGTTGTGTTGTCTGGCTCCAACACAGAGGCAACGTCCGCATGGAAGGAAGCATTTGCTGCTAAAAATGGTTTACAAATGAAAACAATTCAGACCTATGTGGTTTGTTGCAGAGTTTTTGGAAACAATATTTAAAAATGTATCAATTTAAGGAAACAAGAAACAGGCCATTAAAACCTAAGGTTTACCATACAAACAGAACCCTTGCCTGTGGTACAATTATTCAACAGTTTTGTGCCTTAACATTTTTAGCCAATTCTCTTGGCTCTATCACTGCTATGGATTACAGATGACCAAGCGGTTTGCTGAGATTAGGCTTAAAATGAGGAGAGTTTGTTATATCTCCCCTTAATGTGTATGTTTTAACTTAGGAAATTTAGGGTGTTCCTGAGTTATTTCCTTAAATTCTGGTGGGGTCTCTCTAGTTCTTTTCAGGAATAATTGCATATTGGATTTATGAAGTTAAACTAGGAGACATTGTAACATTCATCAGCAAAGAAACATTTAATTAATATCCTAATTAAAATTGCATGTTCCTACCTGTTGGGAACCAAAAGCATAACCGAGTAGAAGCATTAAAGGGGAATTAATAAATGAGTTTTGATGCTCAACTCAGGGTGGGGTCTTGAAAAAGCTGGTAGTTTTGTCAGCGCATGAAAATCTTGATATTTGGCCACAGAAGGAAAAATCAAAACCAGAAAAGAAAACCCAGTATGAAGTTCCAGAACTAGAATGGGACAATTGGCAGCCCTATCTTCTTGTTCATAGATAGATTATATGAAATTGAATAACTGAAGGACTACAATGTGCAAAGCTTATATTTATCAGTTGGTATTAATGATAATTTATAATATTTAGCTGGCTGGGCATCTCAGCTGATTACTAAAATGGCATAATTACTTCCTAAGTGCCTTTCCCCCTCCTCTCAGAGATTACAAGTAATGTCTGGTTAAAAACTGAATAAACAGTGTCAGAATAAAACTCTTTGAATATCTTTATTTTCTCCATCACCTGCCGCACACCAGCATCAAAATAGTCTTCCTGAAGATAATAAACATAATTTTCCATTCTTCTCGGAAAACTAGTTCTAAATTTATGTACTCTTGTTTTGGGCTAAAAATATCTGGTTTCAAAAATAATTGTGTTGTGTAACAGCCTCAGCGTAAGTGGTCCCACTGAGCCTTTTGATTTGGCTTCCATCAAATCACACCATGAGCATCTTCAGTGCATTTGCTTAATGACCTCTTATGTACACTACGTCTTTATAATATGGCCGCTGCTGATCTGAAATCCTTGCCCTTTTCTTAAAATAAGAATGTTTTTCATTTCTGCTAGAGACCTTAAATGAGCCAAAAGTATCTGGTGATGGGAATGTTTGATCCAAATTTGGTTTTGTTGCAGTCTGGAAGAGATTGGTAAGTGCAATCTCTTTCTTTGCGTAAAGTATGACCTTTATTGCCGTAACAAAGGCTTAGTCTAAAACTTCTTCATGCGCTCCACTATGCAGAGTGATTAAGCTACAAATAAATGAATAAAAAATTTCAAAAAGCAATCCTGTAATCAGAAAGGTTTCTAACCCCATCTAGTTAAGAGTTTCAAAAATTATTAAAGGCTTTAAAACTGAAGTCCTGAAGTGTTTTTTCCCCTGTACAATAGGAATACTAATTACATGTATAATTACTAGAGGTAGTGTCTCTCCAGGAGCAATAAAGCTTAAAACATGCTTACGTGGAACAATATAACGCCACAATTAGACCATCACCTTAGTGTGATTGTGCCATAACGGAAAGTGGGTCACATTACGTGTGGCTAAAGTTAATATTTATCATTTTGTCTTAGCAGTTGCAAGACTTTTGTTGGTCTTAAGTTTATAGGTAGTCCTTGACTTAGTAAACATAACTCAGCCCAGAATTAAGCAGGTCATCCACGTGACCACACTCGAGTTTTAATGACTGTTGCCTCAGCTGTTAAGCGAACACTGCAGTCATTAAACACATCCATTGGATCCAGTGTACCTTTTTATTGGAAATCGGAAGTAAATATTTTTTTTCTGGCTAAAACATGCTAAAGCACAGTCACATGACCGTGGGACACTGCCAAAATGAGCTGGCTGCCAAGTACCCCAAAATTTGATCACAAAACCACAAGGATGGTGGCGGGGGTAGCGGTTGGAACTTCAAAAACCGGATTGTAAATAACCCTGGGGATATCCGTCAGTACTTCGAACAGCTGCTACGCAACTGGTAGTAAGTCGTGGACTTTCTGTAGGCTTAAATTTTAAGTTTTCTCTTGGTGTCAGGAAACCGCTTGAAATCAATAGCACATCCACGATATGTGAATTTAATAAGAGTTGAAATTTTGAGTTGAGGCAGCTGCAGAAAAAAGTTTCCGAGTTGAAATATCTACCTTGTGTAAGGACCCACCCCACTTTACATCTTAAGAAAACAGAACTCTTGGAATATCTCTTCCAACAGGTATCTTTATTAAGAGAAAATGATTGCAGGCGTTCTAGACAGGATCTGAGGGGCTAACCCCTACCATTCAAGGTTTTAAGTGTGCCCAAGCAGCCCCCACCCCGCTGTACTTCCAGCGACAATCCCAGGCATCACATTTCCACCCCCTTTTCCTCTCGACCGGCAGAAGGGAGACTTCAGAAAGTAGTAGATGAAAGCTGATGGGCCATATTGTTATGGTCAGTTCTCTTGATGAGATCCACATTCAGTCCCTTTGAAGTTTTAATGAAGGAAGTGAGAGCCATAAAACCCCTTTGCTCATTCCCCTTCCCCTTCGTAGTATGACAGAATCCAGAGAGGGCAGAAATGGGGTTTTCCATATATATATATATAAATATATATATATATATTTAATTAAAATTACATACAATACAGGCAGTTGAGGCTGTCCCTCCCCTTTCAAAGCAAGGAACCCTAACTTTCCAGAATGCAGATAATGAAACTGCTCTCCACCAGTTTGCAAATAGCTAACAGAGGGATGAATATAATGGGCAATGGGCAACTTCTAATCTCATCCCACCTTCCTTAAGTTCACGGTGCCGAATAGAGAACCTAACAAAAAAAACATGTGGAAAAGAACTAAAAGTGAATGCCATAATCTCTTCCGCACACCATTGTAGGCTTCAGTAATTCCATCTGTGCACCCTCACATTTGTGCTTCCATAGGAGGGGTGTAAAAATATTACTTATAACCTGCCTTTACAATCCCTGCTCCCAGTTGTTCTCAGCTAATTGCCCCTAGCGAGTTGTAGAATTTGATGTCTATCTAACTTCATTTTGGGAGGTTGGGGGCATAGAACAAACATTTTAGGTTTGAGCTGCTTCTGGTCCTAGACAGATTGTAGGGAGGTTTGTAAGCTCCATTAGAGCAATTTCCTTTTTGCATGCCTGAGCTTCAGTTTGTGAGAGGGGAACTTCCCCAGCGAAGGAAAAACGAAGGGAATCTTGCAAATTGGATATGTTTCACTCAAGACACCCTGCTCCTCTGATGGGCATCTAAGTAATATTTGGCTCAGCTGGGTGGAAAAAGCTTGCTTATTTTGATCCTATTTTGTAAAGAGCAGAATTCTTCTAATGCCAATTTTGCCCTTCAATCTCTCTCTCTCTCTCTTTTCTCCCCGTCTCACTTGTGTGCTTTAATAATGTCTCATCCTGCCTAGATGTACTGCAGTGGGAAATGGGCAACAAACAAAAAAATTCACCTTTGGAAAAAGACGTGTACAGAAATTCTAGAAAGACCAAAACAAAAACAAAAAAAAACCCCTGCATTGTATTCGGGTTTATTTAAAGCTGTCTCTTCCCCACCAAATCTTTGAACGTGTTCAGTGAGCAAAAATATGGATAAAGGTTACAGTAGCTACATTAAATACAATCAAATTACAGATTTGGACTCATACCCAGGCTTTGCATATCCCCTTTGCACCTGTCTGTCTACCACATCTTCTCTTTCTCCCCCTTTAAGTTAAGCCCGGGTTAAGCACAATAATCTTTCCACGCTGTCCGGTGGCAATCTGGAGTTTGCAAAGGAGAAGCTGGGCTAAGCAGATGGAAAAGGCTTGCTGGCTTTTTGCAGAGCTGATTTGGCAGTGAGCTGAGATGAAGTAAAAGGTCTTTTGGGATATTGGTCTCCCTAACTTCCATATCAATACCCAAGCCATGAAAAGCTGCCTACACCAAGGACAGATCGTCCGAAGCAGGGGTGTCCAACCTTGGAAACTTTAAGACTTATGGACTTCAGCTCCCAGAATTCCCCAGCCAGCATACATGGGGATGTGATAGATAGATAGATAGATAGATAGATAGATAGATGATAAAAGATTAAATAGATAGATAGATAGATAGACAGACAGACAGACAGACAGACAGACAGACAGACAGACAGACAGACAGATAGATAGATAAAAGATTAGATAGAAATAGATGATAAAAATAGATGATAAATAAAAGATTAGATAGATGGATAGATAGACAGACAGATAAAAGATTAGATAGAAATAGATAATAGATGATAGAAATAGATGATAAATAAAAGATTAGATAGATAGATAGATAGATAGATAGATAGATAGATAGATAGATAGATAGATAGATGATGGATTGCCGTACTTTCTGATTTTGAGGAACTTGCTACTCACACCAACTTTAGGCCCACATATAACAGAAAGTAGATAGCAACAATAACCCTGAAATTAGTCTCTTTGGAAACTCAGTAAAATCCTTCTTGATAAAAAGAATTGTCAAGATTTCTTGACCTTTTCACATTGTCCAATTCCAGAAACTATCGTGTGTATGGGAAGAATTTAGCACCCATCACTTTTAATGCTAAAATATCCACTTTGCTCTTGTTTAATTTTGGTACGTTGCAGGCTCTTAATCGCTAAGAGATGACTCTAGAAATGCTTAAATGAATCTTAATAGTGGTTTGATGTGGGAAGAGAGCATTAAAAACGACCCACTGCTCTTCTCACCTTCCAATTAGCAACCGAGAAGGGACATTTTGAAGAGTGTAAAAAAAAATGGTTAGGCATCTGAACTGAAGGATCTAAATATGTATTTAATTAGGCATTATGAACCGAGGTGATAAAAGGAAACATTAGTTTTCAATTTTTTTTGGTTCAACTCTGTCTCCCTTCCCCGCCTGAAAGAAGAAACGGGGAAATTGTATGGGTGTTTACACACATATTAGTTCTACCGTGTGGGTTGAATGGGACATGCTTTCAAGAGCAGGTGAGTGTTTTACACATTGAGGTCTAAGGGTTCAATTAAGTAAGGAGTCCAGGCCCATTAAGTTCAAATCGAGAGACACTCCTGGATAAATGCTGTTGCTTGGTTTGTCTCCAAATATCCAGAGAGCTGTATTGTTCAATTGGGGATGGAAAGATGCTTTCTTTGCACATAGTTTCATTTGGTGATTTTGGGGTGGGGGGGAGGACCCACAGTCCTTTAATAAGCTCCCTCATACTTCTACAAACCTGGGTAGTGTGATCATGTCATATGGAGTCCTTGGTGCTCTCTGAGCTTGGTTCTTTTCTTGCAGACGTTTCATTACCACACTAGGTAACATCATCAGTGCTAAAAGAGAGTGGGGTTTATGAAGTGGAGGAAGGAGAAGGGGAGGAGGAAGAGGTCTATGGAGTCCTTGGTGCTCTCTGTGCTTGGTTATTTTCTTGCAGACGTTTCCTTACCACACTAAGTACCATCATCAGTGCTGGAAGGGAGTGGGGTTTGCTTTCGTATCATACTATCGGTTTCCTTCCATAAGTATATACATTTAATAATAACTTTCTCCTTGGCTGCTGTGAGAAAGTGTTGCTCTACGCAGGTCCTTGGTTTGATCAGGGTGGATTTCCTGCTTCCGGTATTTAACAGCAACACTTGCTTTGAGTAAAACCTTTCCTCCTTTAAAAGAAAAAAGGGTGGGGATGAGAAAACGAAGATCGCTTGGGCAATTAGCATTTTGCAAAGCCCAGCTGGAACATTCACCACACTGCTGCAGAAACTTATCTTTTCTTAATTATGTGTCACTTTAGTATTCTCCCAAATTGGTAGCAGGCGTATCGCCTTTCTTCCTCAACCAGTCTCTAAATTAGATTAAAGATCATGGCCAAGTGTAGATTTCTGAAATGAAATTGTAAACCTGCATGCTTGCTAGAGGGCAGATTTCATTAACAAAGTTGGATTTTGAGCAAACTGCTAACTTGGGATCACACTGCTAACCAGGGTTTAAGTTTTTGTACGTCACCTAGCAAGGAAAAAAACCAACCACATTTAGTTCCACATGGCGTGGAACTTAAGAGAACAGGTGAGGTTGATGCGCTGCCATATTACATGTTAGCTTGCCTTTTTGTTTTCTAATTAAACCATCTGGAACTACAGGCAGTCCTTGACTTATGATCACAACTGAGCCCCCAATATTGTGTTGTTAAGTGAAACACTTAAGTGAATGTTGCCCATTTTACGACTTTTCATGCCAGTTGTTAAATTAGTAGCATAATTGTTAAATGAATCTGGTTTTCCCATTGGATTGGCTTGTCAGAAGGTTGCAAAAGGGGATTCCATGACCCCGGGACACTGTGACCGTCATAAATATGAACCAGTCGCCAAGCATCTCAATTTTGATCATGTCGCTATGGGGATGCTGCAACCGTCGTAAAGTGTGAAAAACGGTCATAAGTCCCTTTTTCTCAGTGCTGCTGTAACTTCAGTCACAATTCTTGTAAGGTGAGGACTACCTGCATTGTAAGAATGCATTGTAAGAATTACTGAGATTAGTTAGAATAAGGCAGCAAAGGTCACTGAGGGAATACTAAATAAAATATATACCTGTAGCCTTCCTGTCTCATATGTGATTCTTGCCGATGACTGAATTATCCATCGCCGCTTCAAGTGGTGTGATTTTACTGTATTCATTTGTCAGGAATCCTGGCAATAGTGGGACACCACCAGGCATGTGTAAATGAGTGGGTGGGTGGGGTGAATGTACTGTATTTATAAAGCCTCTTGTCACCACAAAACCATCCGTAATTTAACCCACGCTTACAAATGATCAATTCATGGTCTTAAGCCACGAGAAGATCCTTTGCATCCAGGCTGCAAATTTGCTGCTAATCATTCTAGAAACAATGATAGAGATATTGGGGAATGGGATGTGTGTGAGGGAGAAGAAAATTCAAACATTTCTTTGCTTCCATCAAAAATTCAAGAGGTGATAACCCTTTTGAAAATTCTTAAAATTTAAATTTCTTTTCTCGCGCTTCACCGGGGCCAAGAAACTTTCTGCGCTTTCCCCAAATACTAAAAAGAAAAAAGAAAAAACGCAAACCTGTTTGTGCAGCTGATGTTTCTCTCCCCATTTCATTCAAGAAATAAATACCCTTTTATGCTTATATGATTGCAAATTCCCAGGGACTTTACCTGCAAAATTTACCAGCTGTTGGCTTGCTCTTAATACACCCTGCGCCTCTATATGATCAGCGACGATCAGGAACTTGATGAGCTGACAAATTTGCTCCATGCTTGCAGCACCTGGAAATCCTCATGGAATGCAAAAATAAGAAAAAATAGAGAAAGAAAAAGAATTGGAGCTGGAATTAAAAGAGCTGCTTCAACTAGGTAATTTTTTTAAAAATTTTATTTCATCACAGTGAGTCTTAGTTTTGTGTTTATACGCCAACATACACAGAGGTGTACAAAAGTGACATAAAATGTATTAAGGTAGGCAGGAGACATCAGAATAAGTTGGAAGGGACCTTGGAGGTCTTCTAGTCCAGCCCCCTGCTCAGACTGGAAAGCCTATCCCATTTCAGACAAATGGTTGTTCCAATCTCTTCTTAAAAACCGCCAGTGACCGAGCACCCACAACGTCTGGTGGCAAGTCGTTCCACTGGTTAATTATTCTGTCAGGACATTCCTCCTTAGTTCTAGGTTGCTTCTCTCCTAGATTAGTTTCCATCTGTTGCTTCTCATCCTGTCTTCAGATGCTTTGGAGCATCGGACTATTAAATATGGCCAAGGTAAGGAAGCCAAACCAAGACTTACTGAATCATTTATCACATAGGCATATGGGAACTATATTTTGTGAACCGCACAGCTCACTTCAACAGTCGTAAAATGGGGCAAAGTTCACTTAACAAAAGTCTCACTTAGCAACATAAATTTTGGGCTCATTTGTGGTCATAAACTGAAGACTGGCTGTATTAATATTCATTTTTTCTTCCTGTCACATTATTATGCGTACTAAGAGCTTCAGTCTTTGGTTAGGTATTTTACCGCCGGCACCTAGTTCAGCACTTTGGGGATGAGTGAAATGAGAAAAAGAGCTTCATGGGAAAGGTTAATTCCTTCCTAAGCTCTTTCCCAATAAACCGGAAAAAAACCCCTTGCAATTTGCTGTTTTCCTCCATTAATACAATTAACTGTAGCAGGAGAGACAACAGCAGCAGCAGCAGCAACAAAAATCCCTTAAGCTGGGGAATTTATGAAGTCCTTATTTTCCTCTTAGAGCTGATTTTGCTTCCATATTTGGGGGGCCAATCAGCATATGTTTGAAAGCTTATATCATCCTCTTTTTTTTGTTTTCTTCCTTCCCTATTTGTTTGGACTTTAATTTGGACCTTATGAGAAAAAAGGTGCAACCTGACACCTGTTTGTGTTTTCTGTTCTCGGGGGTGGGGGTGGGGAATATAATTCCTCTTAATCTACTTAAAGGATTTAAACGGCGTATTAATATTATCCCGTCTAGCTCTTGATGCTGTGCCAATTTAGAATTTGTAACACAGAAGGTGCCGCAACGTAGCTGCCTTCCGCATTCTTAAAACTGTCAAAGTCTGGGAGGTGTGAAAGGAAACTGAGGCAATCAAAGTATTTGATCAATCGATTCCTTCTCTCCCTGTTTGTTTTTTTTGGCCAGGCTTTATCTTCCACCAAATGTAGCTTGAGGCTGAGAAATGACAGTGCTACTGGTCTCAGCCAGTCTTTGGGATGTTGCCCCTGAACCAGGGTCCTTCTCTATAAAACTGTCCATGATCCAAGGACCGTCTCCATAAAATTGTCTTGGAACCAAGACTCTTCTCCATACAGACTCCCTGGCTGAACAGTGATGGATGAGATCCTAAATGAAAGTGTTGTTTACGATGTTGTGGAGTAAGAGTTGCAGAGTAGGAAAGATGTTCACGAGTCCAGTTGTCTGCATCATTCTGGCCTCTCCTAATGAACCCTCTTAGGACTGGAGTTCAACGTGGCTGCACCATCCCCCCCCAAAGACTGTCCTTGGTGGTCCTTCCATTTGCCAGCGCCTGGTTCACACCTGGGCGAGGTTCAAAACCATCCTTTCCATTCGAATCCCACGCAGGTACAAAGGGCCTTTGCCTACTGGAAAACCCCAGTGATGCAGCGTCATCGCCAAATTTTGAACACGAGTGCTGCTTGTTCCTTTTGAGAGCCATACTCTTGAGTTCAGCATTTTGCTGATCCTTTCTAATTGGATTACAGGGGATTAGTTGCTCATAATTTTGGAGGGCAAAAGGGAGGAGGAGGGTACATATCTGGCAAGGCTGCCTTGTTCCCTTGTGCTAGAGCTCAGACATCTGCTTGTAGACAGAAGTCTACGGATGGCTTCAGAAACAGGCAATTGCTGGTGACCTTTGAAAGCTGGTTTAATCTGAGCACTTGAGCTTATTAGCCTTATTTATTTATTTATTTATTTATTTATTTATTTATTTGCTTGCTCTCTCAATCATTTATCTTTTTTTTTTAATTTGAGGACTCTCTAGTATGTCCAGTGAAATGGATGAGTGGATGACGTAGAAAGTTAACTCAGTCTTAGGCTGCATTAATAGAATTCAAGATCACATGAAGTGTTAAGTACCACTTTATAATAATGCCTTGGTAAGACCACACCTGGAATACAGCATCCAGTTTTGGTCGCCACAGTACAAAAATGATGTTGAGACTTTGGAAAAAGTGCAGAGAAGAGCCACGGAGATGACTAAAGGCCTGGAGACTTAAAACATATGAAGAACGGTTGCAAGAATTGGGTATGGCTAGTCCAGAGAAAAGAAGGACTAGGGGTGACGTGATAGCAGTATTCCAGTATTTGAGGGGCTGCCCCAAAGAAGAGGGAGTCAATTTATTTTCCAAAACACCTGAAGGCAGGACAAGAAATAACGGATGGAAACTAATCAAAGAGAGAAGCAACTTGGAATTAAGGAGAAACTTCCTAACAGTGAGTACAATTAACCAGTGGAACGGCTTGCTTCCAGAAGTTGAAGATTTTTATGAAGAGATTGGGCAGCCACTTGTCTAGAATGGTATAGGCTCTCCTGCTTGAGCAGGGGGTTGGACTAGAAGACCTCCAAGGTCCCTTCCAGCTCTATTCCTTGTGCCCCGAACCAAGATCCGAGAGCCTCAATTAACATGGTGCTTTAAATGTGTCTTTTCCATTAGCTTTTTCTCATCCACAAGCCTAGTTTGTCTCTACAGATACAATTAGACAGTTTTGTCTTCTACTTCCTTTCTTGCGAGCTGCCTTTCGGCTTTTATAACTGATCCCCGAAGGAAGCTTCATGACTGAAAAATCATTGCTAACTTTGTTTTCTGTCTTCAGCGCACATTTCTTTCCCAGGGCTATTATAAGGAATAATGGCCAACATAACTTGCGAGGCTTGAAGAAGGCAGCTAAATAGCCCCCCCTCCCCCCGCATTTGGTGGTGGTTTTTTTTTTGTTCTTGCTTGTTGCCATATTTAACTTCTTTTACGGATGCCGATTTGTCTTCCCATCTTAGCTCTTTGTCTTCTGGTCTAGTCTGAAGATGTGTTTAGAAAAAGGGTCTCTTTCCTTCCGGCCACAGATGCCCCTCGGTGGTCTTTGCTTAGGTGAGACATGTTAGCAAATTCGATCTCTGCTCAAAGGTAAAGCTTTCCCTGTCAGTCATGTCCGACTCTATAGGTTACGGTGCTTCTGTTGATTTCTTGGCCAAGGTGCCAGCATTGTCTGAAGACATTTCCATGGTCACCTGGCCAGCATGGCTATACACCAAATGCGCACAGAACGCTGTTCCCTTCCAACCTAAGTGGTGCCTATTTATCTACTCGCATTTGCATGCTTTCGAATGCTAGGTGGGCAGGAGCTGGAGCAAGGAACGAGAGCTCACCCCATAGCTCAGCGGTTGGGTCTCAAACCTGGGCTGTCGGCTTTCCGGCTGACAAGTTCTGCGTCTTTAATAGCTGAGCCATCATGCCCAAATCCAGCTGGTTTAGATGGAAAGCTGGGCAGATGCTTACCTGAAGGACTGGCTTCAAACCTCTTTTGGCACATTGAAATAATATTTCTGAGGACTGTTGGTGAAAGCCATGAAAATGGTACCAATAGAAGAGAATATTTGTAGCTCAGGGCTGAATTGTGGAGTCCTCGGTGTCCTCTGAGAATAACAGAGATGGAAGGGACTTGGGAGGTCTTCTAATCTAACCCTCTGCTCAAGCAGGAGACCCTATCCCATTTCAGACAAGTTGTTGTCCGGTCTCTTCTTGAAAACCTCCAGTGTTAGAGCATCCACACCTTCTGGAGACAAGTCGTTCCATTGGCTGATTGTTCTGTCTGGAAGTTTCTCCTTAGTTCCAGGTTGCTTCCCTCCTTGATTAGTTTCCATCTGTTGCTTCTTGTCCTGCCTCCAGGTGCTTTGGAGAATGTTGTTGTTGTTGTTAATTGCAAAGTCGTGTCCGACCCACCGTGACTCCATGGATAATGTTCCTCCAGGCCTTCCTGTCCTCTACCATCTTCTGGAGTCCATTTAAGCTCACGCCTACTGCTTCAGTGACTCCATCCAGCCACCTCATTCTCTGTCGTCCCCTTTTTCTCTTGCCCTCAATCTTTCCCAGCATTAGGTTCTTCTCCAGTGAGTCCTTCCTTCTCATTAGGTGGCCAAAGTATTTGAGTTTCAACTTTAGGATCTGGCCTTTTAAAGAGCAGTCAGGGTTGATCTCTTCTAGGACTGACTAATTTGATTGCCTTGCAGTCCAGAGGACTCGCAGGAGTCTTCTCCAGCACCATAGTTCAAAGGCCTCCATTCTTTGTCGCTCAGCCTTTCTTATGGTCCAACTTTCACAGCCATACATTGCAACTGGGAAAACCATGGCCTTGACTATACACACTTTTGTTGGCAGGGTGATGGATCCTAAAAGCCACCATTCCTTCCAACCATTAAGTTCCTTCCAAAGGTTCCTAGAAAGTTTCTAGTACTCACAACACATGATGTGCGAGACTCCCCTACTTATTAAAATGATCTGGTCGTTGCCTCCTCTAAAAAGACAATTTCTGTCTATTTTCCATAGTCTGGAACTGTCTGGAGTGGTGGCCTTAAGATCTCATTTTGCAAAGGAGAAGAAAAAAAGAGAGTTGAGAGGAAGATAAACATGGCTCAGTGATTTTCAGAGTCTCTTCTGGAAACCCTGGAGAGTAAATAACAAATGAACATTAAAATATTTGCCTGAAAATAATTTGGTTGGTGTCCCTTTAGATCTGAGTCGGATCCATCACCTGTCACTTGGGAGGTTTCTGCACCCTCCCTGTCAGGAGGAAGAGAATATACGGTAATGAATTCCCAGACAGGTGCTGTTTCTTGATTATACGTCATTATAATTGTAGACCTTTCCTTGCTACGCCTTTGACAGTTCACTTTTATATCCAAAATGGCAATGCAGATAAGCGGGTGTTTGTTTCACTTCATCTAACAAAAGTCGAATGAAATTTGCAAACTAGCTGCCTAAGGAGCTGCAAGGAAGTGGTGGATGAACTAGCAGAGAGAGAGAAAGAGAAAGAAAGAGAAAAGACGAGAGAGAGAGAGAGAGAGAGAGAGAGAGAGAGAGAGAGAGAGAGAGAGAGAGAGAGAATTATCTTTCTAGTGGAGTATTCTAAGTGCTGTAAGATAGTTTTAAGGGGGCTCCTGCCGGGCTCAAATGTACACTGATGGTAACCTTTACTGGTTGCACAATTCCAAACAAAACTGAATGTTCTGTCCTCCTTGACTTGAAGAAGACCTTCTTTTTCTTGGGTGCTGATGGATCCCACAAGATGTTAAACCTCAACGGTTGGTAATATGTTATCAGTGGGTGCCAAGAAATCCATTGCATCAAAGAAGGGTAGCTACTCTCCAAGAGGAAAGATAAATGGATAGGTGAAGGATTGGTAAATGGGTAGATAGATATAACATTAAAAATGTCCCATATCTTACCATCTCTTATGATTTTGGGGCCATTTCATTGGAGCTTTTCTAACTCCAGATGTTGCCCTCTGCCTGAAGACATTACATAGCTATATAGTCTATTTCAGGGTGAGGAACCTGCTTCAGATGGGGCTCCTAATATTCCTACTATCACCCCTATTGACCATGTTGGTCGAGGCTTCTGGGAGTTGTATAGCAATTTATTAATGGCTCCCCACCTTTGGACTCTCAGTCTGATTTCGAATAAGGCAGCTTTCTCTGTTTCAAAACTTGGATGGCATGAAATTGCTTAGGTGTATTGGGGAAATAGGTTGCAACTTCTTTTTACCTACAGTAGAGATTGCATTTAATGTCATTTATGTACATTGGAAAAAAAAACAATTCCTAGGAGATGAAGGCCTCCAAGGTCCCTTCCAGCTCTGCTTGTATTGTATTGTATTGTATTGTATTGTATTGTATTGTATTGTATTGTAATTCTATTCTATTCTATTCTTCTATTCTATACAACTTTATTTTGATGGTGGCACATATCTTTTAAAAATAAAACAAATAAATACAAATTCCATATCTGTTATCTGCAAAATATTCCAGAAACTGGATGGATGGCTAGATTCCTTCCTTCCTTCCTTCCTTCCTTCCTTCCTTCCTTCCTTCCTTCCTTCCTTCCTTCCTTCCTTCCTTCCTCCCTCCCTCCCTCCCTCCCTCCCCCCTCCCTCCCTTTTACAGGGCAAATGAGTTTATCACTCATAATGTAGGACCACTGTAATTCTCCATGTCCCTCCTGTGTCTTTAGTGTGTCTGCAGAGCATCTTTTAGTATTATTTATCCTTCTTATCTTCCCTTATTCTTTCCAAAGTTTCAAACCTACTGCGTATTTTCATAGGCCAACCTGGAGGATCCCTTCCCTGGATTAGAACTAAGCAAAGAACAATCCTTTTCTTCCCAGCCCAAGTCAGCTTTCTTTCCCAATTATAAAGGGAATACGATTATGGTTATAATCTGTTTACTTAGTAATAAACCCATTTAAACTTACTTCTGAGTAAATACAGGCAATTAATTACACGCACCCATTCTCTTTTTCTTCAATAGTAACCTTTCCTTTTAGGCTAATCATGCAGGGTTTTTTGGCATGTGTGTGTGTATTTTACTATGTTATTGTACAGGTGGTTCTCATGCTTTTGCATATAGCACAGAGACTGGTGACATGAGATGTATAAAACATGGAAGACATGAAACTACTGTGATTCAACCAACCAGCCAACCTACATTTAGTAAAGGCAAGACAGTTTTTTGACAGCTGCAATACCTGTCCCTTTGATAAGGGTCTGATCCTTCCTTCAAACAGATAGCAAGCTCATGCATTGACTGATTCCCAGTAATGCATCTAAAAGTCTTCCAGGCCTCTTTTTTGAATTTCTGATCATGCAAATCCAGGGAGACGTAGATAACCTCTAGTTACTGGTATCCTAGGGCAGTAACCTGCTCCCAATAACGTGTTTTGCATTTTTCCTCTCCCTTTTTGCAGGCAAAAGATCGAAAGAAAAACAACAATATGTACATTTCTGTCGTGGAGTCCTCAGGGCTAAGCTATACCATCAAGCTAAAATTGCACAGTGCAGCATTTATTAAACAGGCCCTATTCTGAAGCCACCATGGAAATCTTGACAGTAAGGAAACAAGTTAAATTACTGGGAAGGCTCGAGGCAAACCTATAAATTCTAACTTCACTGAATGTCTAAAAAAAAAATAAAAAAAATTTGCTTCTTAAAACTGGGGAGTGAGAAATAAGAAAAAATCAAGATGTCTTGATGGTTGACCTTGAGCGCTGTTCAACCTCTTCTGTTGAGCCCAGTGCTCCTCTTTTTGTAAGTCTTTTTTTTTCTCACTAAATCAGAACCGAAGACTAGTTCCCATTAATATTTCATCAACTGTTGTGGTGGATGGTGCTAAAAGATAAAAACAGAGACACAAATTACAGCTCAGCATTGGCATATTCCAATTATGTTTGAATTATGGCAAGCGAGTTACTTTTTTAAACAACACAACGGTGCTAGCGTGCTAGCCTTGCTCTCTAATCATGGGAAAAACTGTGTCTGGGGAAATCGATGGAGCTCTGGGGTTTTGTTGTTGCTGCTTTGAGAAAAAAAACAAAAAACCACCCACTTTGAACCAATTTTTCGTGTGCCCTGAAATGACTTACGAGCGCGGTTCTTAAAACCTCTAATAGTAGCCAAAATCTCTCATCTTATCTTACAATGTGGCTGAGCCCGGATGAATAGTTTATTGGCTATACAATCTTCTAGATTTTAATGGTTTACAAGATACTTAGTCACTTTCCCATTTTCTGCAGAAGGGCCATTTAAAGCAGAATTGAGGGTTTTGCCTTTTGGTGTGTAAGTATATTGCATAAGCAGAATCCACTGTAAAACTGAGTATTCTAAATCAGCCCTTTGCAATTTGATTTCTCTTATTATTCCGACTGCTTTCGTGTATAATCAAACAATGACTCCAGTCCCCTAATCATCTTTGTTGCTCTTCTCTGTACTCTTTCTAGGGTCTCAACATCTTTTTTTTTTATATTGTGGTGACCAAAACTAGATGCAACTTTCCAAATGTGGACTTACCAAGGTATTATAAAGCGGTACCAACACTTCACGTGCTCTTCATTTTATCCTCTTGAAAATTGTGATTGAACAACGCTTTATTAATGTAACATCTGGCTGTCTACTCTAATTACCAGCACATGTTAAGAGCTGGTAAAGAGGGACTCTAAAACAGTACCGAAGACTCCCTTGGTCTGAGATAATTTTGGAAAAGAGGGGATCATTTTCTCTGTCTATTTGTCTTGAAATCTCAAATACAGAATTGGAGCCTTTGATCCGGGCACTATTAAAATGAATTATTAGCGGCATTTTTCCTAATAGGCTGTAAACATATTAACAAGGAATGTTTCCTCTCTCTCTGTAGAAATTAATGCCTTACCTTGGCAATTTAGCAACATTTTTTTTTATTGGCCTGGCTGATTGTTATGAGCCTCTTGATTCCCTGGATTTGGTGAAATATGCTGCTGTAAACATCCCTCACTTGAATACAAAGTGAAGAATTATTATTATTTTTAGTTATTTGAGTCCTTTAATAATTTGGGTACTAATTTACTATTTGAATTGACTTTGAAAACAACTTTTTTTCCCTTGTCCTCTAAGAGTATTGAGGCCAATGGGGATTTTTAAATATATTTTACTCATATACCCACACACAAACACTCAAATGTGCTTTTTTACTTTCCTTTCCCTCTTTCTTTCATTCAGATCTTACTAAATTAGGAAGAACATGACTGAATGAATGAACGAACTCTGGATACACACAGTATAACCTACAACCAGAGAGAATATGTTTGTGTCTCCATTCATGGAGAAATATCCATCTAAATTGTTAATGTAGCCTTGCACTGCTATAAGCAGGATTTCTTGTTCTGTCTAGAGATATTAGCACATGCTGGAACCTAAGAATTAGTCTGAAAAATGTAGTTGCTTAGAGGATGAGGCTGTCAAAAAGCCTTTTGTCCCGATGGTACCGAATAACCTTCTCGATCTGAAATGGTTCCTACAAAGTTGTCTTCTATCTGAGCTAACATCTGGTTAATTGTGAGTGTTCCACACTGGAGGTTTTTAAGAAGAGATTGGACAGCCATTTATTTGAAACGGTACAGGGCCTTATGCTTGAGCAGTGGGTTGGACTAGAACAGGGCTTTTCAACCTTTTCACCCATTGTACCACTTTTAGGATATGGCAATATCCGAGTACCACCAGTCGCCTAGCAAGGTGTCAAAAACTTGATGACCCCCCCAAAAGGAAAAAAGTGATAAAATACAGGTAGTCCTCGACTTACAACAGTTCGCTTAGTGACTGTTTGAACTTACAATGGCACTGAAAAAAGTGCCCCCCAAGGCATAGCCAAGCAAGACACCTGCCTGCCCACCCGGCGGCACTCTTACCTCTGTCCGAGGTTTTCATTGTTTTGAGCATTTCTGTTGAGGATTGGGGAGATGTTTGGTTTTTATTCCCCCCCATCTGCTGGGTGGTTGCAGCAGGTTTTGGTCACTTCACATGACCCTGGGACACTGTGACCATCATAAATATGAATCAGTTGCCAAGCATCTGAATGTAAATCACAAGACCCTGGAGATGCTGCAACATTCCAGCTGATCGGTGCTTCTTCTGGGCTCAGCAGAAGCACCAGGATCAGCGCTGAGCTCCAGCTGGAGCCTGGCACAGATCCTGGTGCTTCCGCTGAGCCCTGACAGCCCTGCAGTTCCAGCCGTCTCTCGCTCAGGCTTGTGCGGTGCTGCCACCGGTTCAGCTCATTCTCCTCCCCCACTACCACTTTTCTAGGATGGTCGCGTACCACCTGCCAGGTGCCAATGTACCACAGGTGGTACCCGTACCACTGATTGAAAAGCCTTGGACTAGAAGACCTTCAAGGTCCCTTCCAACTCTGTTGTTCTGTTCTGTTCTTTGCTCTAAGAATGGAATCTATGTCCAGATACATCTGTGGCCTGATTCTGATGTACACAGGAACTGGTAATGGATGGAAGATGGGATCTGCTTCTGTTCAGCAGTTGATAAATGATATTAAAGGCAGGCTCCAATCTGGGTCGGTCACTGAGATGAGAGATTTAGTCTTCCGAGCTTTTGGACTTGTGATGGAGCCCATCCTCAGAGAACGTATTAAAGGCAATCAATTTAAAATGAGGTTATCCCCAGTCTGAAATAATCTCTACATAAAGTTTTGGCCATGCTAGAGCTGACCAGCAGATGTCTCTGTTGGACATACAGATCCAATATCACATCCTTCCTCCAATTACAGCTACAGTATGCTCTTTCTGGCTTTATGTCACTTTTTCATTGTGGAGTGCTGAAAATGCTGGATGTTCCCCCCTTCCCACATGCATCTTGGCTATCGTACATCATGTCAAAAGGCTTGAGACAATAACGGGGTTCCCTGAATGAAAATGTACTATTTCAGGAAGACGGCTGGAGGAACAAAGAGCATATTTCTCAAATATTGGTTGGAGTTAGTTTGTGTGTGTGTGTGTGTGTGTGTGTGTATGTAGGTGTGTAGTGCCACTTGTAGTGAACCTATGCCCTCAAGAGTCTGATTGGACTAAGACCTGAAGATAACATTCCTGGCAAAGCTTTGAACAATAACAAAAAGAGAAGTATTAACATTTGATCTTCACCTTGCTCATGGTGGCGTTGACTATATCTTTGTACTGTAGCTCACATGTAGAGTTTTGTTTCCATTTCAAGTCTTGGTCCTAGAAGGTATAAAGAAATATTTCCCCTTGTTATTTCCTTCCCCCCCCCCCTCCCAGCCTCCCCCCCCCGCAACAATAATGCTGCACTCCCTATTTAGAAATCAGAGCACCTATTCAGGATCTCCAACCACCTCTGATATGATCAGAGCACTGTTGGAGAAGTGTATCTCTGACTTATTTTTGTAAACTGCATTCTTAGTAACTGAGGTTCAGAAGCTTCAGCTGGTTTCCTGGGTGTTGGAGATCACAGGGCATGAGATAATTAATGCTTCTGAAAAGATAGTGAGATCCCTGCCATTTCCTAGGACCTAGGAAGTAACAATGTGGTTTCTGAAAAGCTTCAATGAGTTCCTGCATTCCTGGATAAGATATTTGAGTCAGGCAGGATCAGTTAAGAAGATAGTCCAGTTGTAAGCTTAGTTGTGGTTCAGAAATAGCATTTGTTATCCTGATGGATGACCTCTGAGGGGAGAAACATCAGGATTTCAAGCCTGTTGTTTCCAAGCAGCTTTAATGGCCATTACGGATGGTGTCCATCTGGTTCATAATAACAGAGTGATTCTGTTTCTACTTGCAAGGTCAACTTCAAGGGGTAGTTCTGGAGAACTAGTTTTTAGCTACTGACACATATTACGAAGCCCTGGAAGATTCAGACATGACCATACTGTATCCTTTTTTTTAAAATGCCAGCTGAATGAAGTCATTTGGGATGTACTACAGATCCCCACATCTTTATCATCTTCTAGTTGGTTGGCTTCCGTGCATTATGCATAGGACGACTTTTGAAAACTGAAAGCATCAGTTGCTTCAAACTGCAGCTGACAAAATTTTAACTAGTACAGCTTGATCGCCTCGTTCAATCTTCAAAGAGTTTATCGGTTCCCTTCGTTCCATCTTTCAAAGCCTGAACAAATACCTTGAGGAACGCGTATATGCAGATATCTTTTGATGACACCGATATCTCAATGTCTTCTCCCATCTGACAACCCAGGGAAACTGCCTCCTTTTCCTTCCCCTTCTCTTGATCTCAAATGAATGTCCTTAGAAGAATTACCAACATTATCTTCTTTTAGATTATGAAGCTGGAGATGGGTGAAATCAGTGGTCTTCATCCAGGTATTTCACTTGCTATTTTAGTGATTCACTACACTCTCATAAAGTTCTTTTTAACGCTAGTTTTTGTAAAACTGTCCCACAATTGGTTTGTGTAAATGGTATGTAAATTACAGGTAGTCCTTTACTTACTTCATTTAGTGACTGCTCGAGCTTACGACAGCACTGAGAAAAGTGACCTTATGACCATTATTCACATCAAAATTCAGATCCTGGGTGATATTTATGACGGTTGCAATGTCCCGGGGTTACGTGATCACGTTTTGCGACCTTCTGATAAGTAAAGTCAATGGGGAAGCCAGATTCAATTAACAACCATGTTACTAATTTAAGAACTGCAGTGATTCGCTTAACAACGGTGGCAAGAAATATAAGATAAGATAACCTTTATTGTCATTTTTTTTTACTGTGGGCACAATGGCACACATCAAAAATGAAATTTAGTTGCCCGCTCTCAAAGTGAAACACATACATAACACACACCTAAACATACTATATACAACATATGTACAGACCCACACCCCTACATATACATAACAAATAAATATTAAACACTGTCCATCTTGAATACATAACGGAAGGAGGAAGCTTGAGAGTTCACAAGGTTAATGCTGTATGGAATGAAACTCTGGCTGAATCTGGATGTTCTGCTTCGGATACCACGGAGCCCCCTCCTCCCAGAAGGTAGCAAGGAAAACAGGTCGTGAAGAGGATGTGTAGTGTTCCAGATGATCTTACGGACCCTGCTCAAGCAGCGCTTCTGTGCTATGTCCTGGATGGAAGGGAGGGAACTGCCAATGATCTTTTTGGCCATCCTCACCACTCTCTGCACCGCCTTCCTGTCTGAAGCAGGGATGCTTCAGATAGGAAAGGTCCTAAAATGGGGCAAAACTCATTAACAAACGTCTCACTTAACAACAGAAATTTTGGGTCATAAGCAGAGGGTTACGTCTATCTGCAGCCCCCTCGGTTCACAAAGAGACTCTGTTCTTCACCATCAACATTCACGGTAGGCAAAAGGCAGCCGGAAGAAGAGAAGCGATAGGTAAAATGTCCTTTTCAGGTGTTTTCGCCACCGGTTTCTATGGCAAAGAGAAAGAAACGCAGGCACAGGTGAGAGAGAGGGATCTCCAGCCTGTTTCCTCCCAAGAAGCAACTTTGCAGAATGGAGCAGAGTTTGAAAACATCTGGACAGATGATTTCCTCTGTGAAGTAGCTCATCCATTATTATAATACCATCGGGTAATGTCTTTGCGTTCTCACAGAGGACTCGGATAAACAAAGCATGCTTTTGAACAGTACCTTGTGGTACAAATGTGATGGCCTGCCTAATTCCCCAAGGGAAATCCTTGTGGAGAACAAATAAAGCAGGGGAAGTATTTATTTTTTTATCAAGGAGATGAGCTTTATTGCTATTGACTGTCCTGTGATTGCGGATGAGAAGAGGAACGAAACACAGGTTGCTAATTCAGAGGCTCGGAAAAGCAAGAAAGAAGATCCCCATTAAATCTCCTCCACCCCAAACCTATGTTCCTTGGAAGAGAGAGAAAAGCAGAGGTTAATCCTCGACTTACGGCCGCAACAGAGCCCAACATTTCCGTTGCTAAGCGAGACATTTGTTAAGTGAATTGTGCCCCATTTTACAAGCTTTCTTGCTGCAATTGTTAACTTAGTAACCCGGGTTGTTGAGTGAATCTGACTTTGCTTGTCAAGAGGGTTGCAAGAGGTGCATGACGTGACTGCAGGACACCGCAACCGTCATAAATAGGACCCAGTTGCCAAACCTCTGAATTTTCATCCCCTGACCATGGGGATGCTGCAATGGTCATCAGTGTGGAAAAAAGACCGTAAGTCACTTTTTTCAATTGTTGCAGCCGTTAACGAAAGGTTGTAAGTCAAGGACTTCCTGTAGCTGCTTGGAAGCCAGGCTTCCAAACAGGAAATGGAAGCATCTCCAGGCCGACTAGTCTGGAAAATGAGGACTCCATTCATTTCAGAAAGACACAAAGCCACCTATTATTAGTGTTATTTATTTATCTAAGACACCTTCATTCATCACCCTTTTTGCTCCCTGCACGTGGACCTTCTCTTCTGCAGAGCCATTAGAAAGCCGAGCTCAGTCCTCTGTAGATGGAGACACCCTGGGAAAAGGACCCTGATTCGAACACAAATTGCTTGCTTCTTCTTCTTTTTTCCACCAAGTGTGTAGGAAGTGCTATTTGGAGTCCGTGCTTGCTGCATTGGACTCCTAATTGTTTCCTGAGATAGATAAAGCACACTCTTCTTCTTTGGTTCCTTTCTTGCTCACCTTTCTTTCCTCCCATTTCCCGCTTAATAGCGGGCAGGTTAATGTTGTTTTTATTCACCCTTTTCTTTGCCAGACCAGCCTCTTTTGACAGTACGGTGACTTCCACTTAATAACAGCCACGCTTTTATCTGTCCTGTTCTTAAGGCTGCCCTTTCTCTCTTTCTATGTATTTCTCGAAATTACCAGCCCTGCACACAGTCGGTCACCTTTGCACTCCTCCACAAATTGAATTTCAGGCTTGCTCCAAAGACTTGCCAGGTTTTTGTGCTGCACCTCGGATGGGATATTTAGGCCCTCTGCCTTATTTATATAGACGGCGCAGGAGTTGCGGACGCGGCTCCCTCCGTTCCAAGCCAGCAAATCCAAGGAAGGCTCAGCTAGAATTAGCAATCAGCCCTCTTCATTAAGAGCAAACAACACCAAAGTGTAGGGTGTGTGGAAATGCACAGTTTTATTCATAAGATGTAGGTGGTCCTCAGCTTACGATCGCAACTGAGCCCAGAATTTCTGTTGCTAAATGAGACAGCTGGTAAGTGAGCTTTGCCCCATTTCACGACCTAGCTTGCCACCATTGTTAAGTGAACCCCTGCAGTTTTAAAGTTAGTAACACGGGTGCTAAGTGAATCCAGCTTCCCCATTGGCTTTGCTTGTCAGAAGGTCTCAAAGGGCGACCGTCATAAGGGCGACCGTCATAAATGGGATGTCCAGGGTCCAAATTTTGATCACATGACAATTGGGGTGCTGCAAAAGTCATAAGTGTGAAAAAGGCTCATATGTCCCAGAGCCCTGGTGGTGCAGTGGTTAGAATGCAGCATTGCAGGCTGACTCTGCCCACTGCCAGGAGTTTGATCCTGGCAGGGCTCAAAGGTGACTCAGCCTTCCCCCTTTCCAAGGTCAGTAAAATGAGGGCCCAGATTGTTAGGGGCAACAGGCTGACACTGTAAATGGCTCAGAGAGTGCTGTAACGCACTATGAAGCGGTATATAAATCTAAGGGCTATTGCTTTAAGTCACTTTTTTTCAGTGCCGCTGTCACCTCGAACTGTCACTAAATGAATTGTTGTAAGTCAAGGACTGCCTCTATAAGATGTGCATCCTATTTGATGGAGGACAGGGAAAATGTCCCACTTGTGTCCCAAAACAGAACAATACCAGAATAACAGAGTTGGAAGGGACCTTGGAGGTCCTCTAGTCCAACCCCCTGGTCAAGTAGGAGACCCCATAACATAAGAGCCGTGGTGATGCAGTGGTTAGAACTGCAGGCTAATTCATTGCTCACTACCAGGAGTTCAATTCTGACCGGCTCAAGGTTGACTCAGCCTTCCATCCTTCTGAGGTCAGTAAAATGAGGACCCAGATTGTTGGAAGGGGGCAGTAGGCAGACTCTGTAAACTGCTTAGAAATGGCTGTAAAGCACTATGAAGCGATATATAAGTCTACATGCTATTGCTATTTCAGGCAAATGGCTGTCCAGTCTTTTCTTAAAAGCTTCCAGTGTTGGCGCATTCACAGCTTCTGGAAGCAGGTTGTTCCACTGATTAATTGTTCTCACTGTCAGGAAATTTCTCCTTACTTCTAGGTTGCTTCTCTCCTTGCTTAGTTTCCATCCGTTGCTTCTTGTCCTGCCTTCAGGTGCTTTGGAGAATAGCTTGACTCCCTCTTCTTTGGGGCAGCCCCTGAGATATTGGAACACGGCTATCATGTCACCCTTAGTGCTTCTCTTCATTAAACTAGACATACCCAATCATGCACCTGTGCTTTGTATATTCTTCGTATAAACACAGCAGAGTTTATGAACATATGTATTGCTAGATCCACTGGAAGTTGAAAGGCATTCGCCCCAATTAATTGTTCCCTGCCGAACATTTTCTAAAGGTTGCGTTCTTTGTCTGGATTGGTGGTGTAATCAATGCAAGCATAGCTAAATATTTTTTGTGAAGAGAACTGGGTGAGTGGATTATACTTTCCTGACATCTCTGCAAAGATGTGCCATTCCCTCATTCCATCTAGGTTATTTGCTTGGAGATAATTGAGGAAGTGAAAATGTAAGTCATCTATTCCTGCTGCCTCTTATCAGAATTATGCATTTGGTGCTGATCGCTGTTAAGAAAAAAAAAGTTATTCCTAGGCAACTTTCCATTTTTATCTCTTATCACCTTCCCATTCTGGCAAACCTTATCACCTCTTTTTAAGCTAAAGGTATGATAATTGGAGCTTTGCAATTATAGGTAGAGCAGGCAAAGATTTAATGGGCCAGTATGACAGGGTAAAACGGAGGAGTGGAAAGGAATCGGGAGCTGCCTTATCTATTAACACTTTAATAGTAAAAAAAATAAAATCCCCTAATTAATCCAAAGTTGCCAAAGTAATTGCTGGGAGCTATAATTATAAATAACAGATAGGCAGCTCTGTAGCTTGCTGATGGAAAGGGGGTGGGGGTCACAACAGATTTGGGAAGTGGAGTTTTTGCAAGGGAACATCTTCAGGGCCTGTTGTTCGCTTCTGCAAGGATTTAAGCTGTAGACTTAATGAATGAGGGGAAAAAATATTTCTATTTTAATTCATCTAAAGTCTTGTTCTGTGGCTCAGCCTACCAATTTTGTATCTATTGCTTTTCAATTATTTTAAAGAACATAGTCTAGTCCAGTGGTGGCGAACCTATGGCACGGGTGCCAGAGGCGGCACTCAGAGCCCTCTCTGTGGGCACTCGCGCCATCGCCCCAGTCCTAGGCCTTCAGCTGGGTTTTATAAAACCTTTTCGCTTTAGGCCTCCGCCGCCGTGTGCAAAAAAAAAAAAAGGTTCAATCAATCAGTCAATTTCAACTTCTTGCGGGGAAAAAAAAGATCTTGCAAAGTTGGAATTGATTGATTGAACTTTTTAGTCCCACCCAGTCTGCTGTTACCACCACAGCCACGCCCACCCAATGGGCCACACCCAGCCAATCGGCCACACCCACCCGGCACCCGACAATGGATAAGTGGGTTTTGGGTTGCAGTTTGGGCACTTGGTCTCTAAAAGGTTCACCATCACTGTTCTAGTCCATTGCCTGGCTGAACACACCCACGGTTTTACAGTTGGGTGACACCTCTTTTCATTTCCAATATCCTTTCTGGCAACAAAATGGGCTCTCTATTCTCCTCTTTGGTTAAGATATATATGCATATTATATTATATTATATTATTTCCCTTCTCATCTCTATATACTTTCTTTTATTTTTTTAAGTACAGGGAAAAAAAAGGAGGGGGGGAAATACAGGAAATTTTGCTCCATCCCCAGCAAAGTGTTAAACACTTATCACTGTTTCTTTTTTTAAAAATAAAAATACAACCAAATGTTACTTCATTCCATATCTCACTGCATTTTCCATAAACCCATCTCTGGTCCATCTGCCCATCCATCTATCTCTCCATCTGTCTGTCTACATGTCTTAAACATTCCTCTGGAATAGAATAAAGATGGAAGGGATCTTGGAGGTCTTCTAGTCCAGTCCCCTGCTTAAGCAGGAGAATCTATGCCATCTCAGACAAGTGACTGTCCAGTGATGGAGCACCCACGATTTCTGGAGGCAAGCTGTTCCATTGGTTGATTGTCCTCACTGTCAGGAAGTTTCTCTCTTTGATAAATTTCCAACCATTGTTTCTTATCCTTCCCTCTGGTGCTCAGGTGAATAACGTGGCCCCCTCTTCTTTGTGGCAGCCCCTCAAATACTGGAATACTGCTATCATGTCTCCCCTATTTCTTCTTTTCTTTAGACTAGCCAAACCCAATTCCCGCAGCCGTTCTTTGTATGTTTTAGTCTCCGGACCTTTGATCATCTTAGTTGCTCTTCTCTGAACTTTTTCTAAACTCTCAACATCTTTTTTTGTGATATGGTGACCAAAATTGACTGCACTAGTCCAGGTGTGGCCTCACTAGGGTTTTATAAAGCGGTACTAATACCTCATGTGATCTTGATTCTATGCCTCTGTTTATACAACCCAGGATTGTATTAGCTTTTTTGGCTGCTGCTACACACTGCTGGCTCATAGTTAAGTAATCGACCACTAGGACTCCAAGGTCCCTCTCACAGTTGCTGTTTTTGAGCAAGGTCTCACCCAGTCTTTACTAAACAAAAAACAAACTACCAATCCTTACATATATAACTCCAGTCTGCTGACTTAATGGATCCATTATTTCAACCAATATAAACACACGAGAATGACTAATCATTGGAACGACTTCCATTGGAGGTTTTTAAGAAGAGATTGGACAACCGTTTGTGTGAAATGGTATAGGGTCTCCTGCTTGAGCAGGGGGTTGGACTAGAAGACCTCCAAGGTCCCTTCCGATTCTATTATTCTGTATTCGTATTCTGTGTTTAGTCCTAACCTCCAATGTATACACAACAACTATTGCTATTGTGGTTGACAACAACATAACACTATTGCCATGTGTGTGGAGGGAGGAAAAGTTTATGAACGTGCGAACGTATTTTTGTTCAAATGTTTATTTTTATATTACATGTAACATTTTTTTTAAAAATAATTTTCTCTCCTTGCCACCTGAACGGGTGGAGAACTCTGCTTCCTCAACAGGACGGTGAATGAAATTCCTCTTCTGCACCCTTCCATGAAATTCCTCTTCCGCACCCTTCCAGCTCAAGGAAAACTCGCGGAAGATCATTTTTGCTTGTTCCTTTCTGCAAACTTGACTCTCGATTAATTTATTTCATGTTCCTGTGGAACGTTTCTTGACAACCATCATGTGATAGTCGGTTCTCAAGGGCTTCAGAGGGAGGAGATAAAGGCACCAGCGATTCTCAAGCTTCAGTCCTTGACACTGAATACATCTGCATCCATCCCTTTCCGTATTTTTCTCTTTTGATCCCGCTGAAGTGTCTTGTTATTCTGTGCTCCTTGCCACTTATTTTTTCTCAAAATACTAAAGGGCTTGAGCAAACCTCTCTGTTTAGCAGAGAACAATCCCTGGTAACTCTGATTATTCAAATGGAAGCTCGCTGAATAATTTGGGCCATCGACATAATAAGCCTGATGCTGCAGCACAAAATTGTAAGGCTAATGTTCATTGATCCCCACTTTGTTCTACAAAAGAGAGAGAAAAAAAACCAAAGATTTTATTTTTTTGGTGACCCAGTGTGCTACGCTGAATAGAGAAGTTGGGATTTAGATATATGTTTAATTCTGTCTAGAACCATAAAGCTTCTTTGTCGGCTTTAAATAAGTCACAGACTAGGTTAACACATCATCCTAAGCGCTAATCCTAATTAAAATTGGACCACTGGTTGTTCTATACTTGGTTGGACGGATTAATCATGTGAAGACATAAAGTATGGTTGATAAACTACTAGTCAAATTCCGTAAAACCATAATGGTCTAACGCAACACAGCCAACCTTCATTTCACTAAGAATTATTAGGCTAAAATTAAAGGCAACAAAATGCTGGATATATGAGGATTTTGAGTCTGATCCAGAATATATGGAGATCTCTTGATATAATCTCAGTGCAATCAATAATTCTACTGCTTCATTATCTCCATCAGCTATTGATTGGAGGCACTTCTGCTTCATTTCTCTTCTGCAATCACTTTGATCGCTTCAATCACTAGCTCTCTGTCACATGTTACATCTGGCTAGTTTATGATGGCTTGAGCTCTTGGGAATGTCACTGTTGATCTCACCTCGTAAAACACTTTGGTGATTTACCTACAGAGATTCAGTCATCTCTGAATGCCTTTCTTTTATCTAGGGATCAAATGCATTTTCCCTAGATGGGGGGGGGGGGAAATCCTTGAACATTACTTTCTCTGTGGTATTACTTCCTTCTTCTGTTCCTTCACCATCTTTCATATTCATAAGGTAGATGAAAAGCAAAAATCAAGCCCTTCTTTTCCATCAGAAGCAGTATTATATTTATATAAACTAATTCATTTATACCATCTAAAGCTATCTCTTCAATGAATCTCTAAGCTTAGGAAAGGGCAGGAATTAAGGAATCTCAAAAGTCAATATGATCTGTTGTTTGATTGCCTCTTTGGCTGGGAGAGACAGGGTTATCACCTTCAAGGTATCCACTTCAACGATACTGGATCAAAAGAGACTTATCTTTGCTCCTTCAGTCTCAGCTGGAAATACTAAAATAGAATAGAGCTGGAAGGGGCCTTAGAGGTCTTCTAGTCCAGCCCCCTGCTCAAGCAGGAGAACCTACACCACCTCAGGCAGGTGATTGTCCAGTCTCTTCTTAAAGACCTCCAGTGATGGAGCGCCCACGATTTCTGGAGGCAACTTCTGTTCCACTGGTTGATTGTCCTCACTGTCGGGAAGTTTGAATGGGCGACCTATGAGAAATGGACTCAACCCATTTCTTCTTGAAATATTTGGTTCATCGTTTTATCCAGCCTTTTCTTCTCTTCGAGTGAAATGTGTTTGCCCAGGAAGGCAGCTCACAGACACGACATCCTTGGCCTCAAATCTTCATCAAACCATAAAAGAAGCGATCATCTTGAAGGACCAATAGTAGCCACGGTGGACAATATTTGAGGCAGCTCCCATTATAAACCCAGTGACTTAAACAGGTAGTCCTCAACCTATAACAGTTCATTAAGCGACCGAAGTTACGACGGCACTGAAAAAAAGTGACTTATGACCATTTTTCACGCTTGCGACTTGCAGCGCCTCCGTCACGTGATCCAAATTTGGACACTTGGCAACTGGCATAGACTTAGGATGGTTGCCGTGACCTGGGATCATGTGGTCATTTTTTGCAACCTTCTTGACAAGCAAAGTCCACGGGGAAGCCAGATTCACTGAACGACCGTGTTACTAACTCAAGAACTGCAGTGATTCACTTAAGAATGGTGGCAAACAAGGTCGTAAAAGGGGGCAAAGCTCATTTAACAAATGTCCAGTTTAGCAACGGAAATGTTGGGTTTGTGATCCTAAGTCCAGGACTATCTGTAGTCACAGTCTAACAGGCTGATCTTTATGAATAGAACACACAACATCATCAGAGCTTGAAGGGACCTTGGAGGTCTTCTAGTCCAACCCCCTGCTCAAGCAGGAGACCCTCTACCATTGCAGACAAGTTGACTGTCCAGTCTCCTTTTGAAAGCCCCCAGGGATGGAGCACCCACAGCCCCAGGAGGCAAGCTACTCCACTTAGTAATTGTTCTCACTTCAGGAAATTTCTCCTTACTTATAAGTTAGATCTTTCCTTAGTTAGTTTCCATCCAATGCTTTTTGTCTCGCTTTCTGGTGCTTTGGAAAATAGGTTGACCCCCTTTTTTTGTGGCAGCCCCTCAAATACTAGAAGACTGCTATCATGTCACCCCCTAAGTCCTGTGCTGTGCTGTGGAATTCTGGGAATTGAAGTCCACGAGTCATAAAAGAGCCAAGGTTGCCTACCCCTGGACTAGGACAATTCCTGCAATGGTTCTTCATATGTATTAGCCTCCAGCCCCCTAATCATGTGTGTTACTCTTCTCCGCACTCTTTCCAGAGTCTCAACGTCTTTTTTATACTGTAGTAACTAGAACTGGATGCCATATTCCAAGTGTGGTCTTACCAAGACATCACACGCAGCCAGCTTCACTTTCCTTTGGCCCTTGTCTAAGTAGCTAGATTGACTTGAAGCAATCTGGGTAATAGCTAAATGAAACTTCAGTTTTACTTGAACTGAAATTTCCCCCTCTCTGCTAATCGCCTGGTGATACAGCAATTACAGAATATCTCCTACCAGACAGCCATTAAATGCTGTTCTCCAAAGGAATTAGAGCTTCTCCAGCCCCTTTCCTTTCTGAACCAGCTAATCTTAGGATGATGATAACGTGCGGGACCTGCCATTCTGGGGGAGGCTGGCGACGTGAAATAATCACCCCGTTCTTGAGACATCAGCTGTAAGTGAATAAGAAAAGAACAGGTTCAGAAGAACAGTCCCTTTATCATTACTGTCATTAGGTGCTCAGCATGATTCTCTGTCCCTTTTGCTTTTTTCACTCTTTCCCTGGATAGAATCTTACTTTTTCCCCAAAGAAGGAGAAGGCAGAGGGCACAGCCAGACAACTTTCTTAAAGTGGTAGCTATCTAAGAAGACGGGCTTAAGATACAGGAGGATCTGGACAAACTTGAACACTGGGCACTATCTAACAAAATGAAATTCAATGGTAAAAGCAAGGTTCTACATTTAGGCAAGAAAAACCAATTGCACAAGTACAGCATAGGTGGCACCTTGCCCAATAGTAGTAACTGTGAGAGGGACCTCCGAGTCCTAGTGGACAATCACCTAAATATGAGCCAGCCGTGTGCTGCAGCTGCCAAAAAGGCCAACACAGTGCTAGGCTGCATTAACAGAGGGATAGAATCAAGATCACGTGAAGTGTTAATACCACTTTACAATCCTTGGTAAGGCCACACTTGGAATACTGCATCCAGTTTTGGTCACCGCGATGTAAAAAAGATGTTGAGACTCTGGAAAGAGTGCAGAGAAGAGCAACACAGATGATTAGGGGACTGGAGGCTAAAGCATATAAGGAACGGCTGCTGGAATTGGGTATGTCTAGTTTAATGAAGAGAAGGACGAGGGGGGACATGATAGCACTCTTCCAATATCTCAGGGGCTGCCATAAAGAAGAGGGAGTCAAGCTATTTTCCAAGGCACCTGAAGGCAGGACAAGAATGGAAACTAATCAAGGAGAGAAGCAACTTAGAACTAAGGAGAAACTTCCTGACAGTTAGAATAATTAACCAGTGCTAACAACCTGCCTCCAGAAGTGGTGAATGCTCCAACACTGGAAGTTTTTAAGAAGAGACTGGACAGCCATTTGATCTGAAATGATATAGGGTTTCCTGTCTGAGTAGGGGGTTGGACTAGATGACCTCCATGGTCCCTTCCAACTTATTATCATCATTATTATTATTATTATTATTATTATTATTATTAAACTTGAGCCCAAAGAAAAATACGCTGGCATGGGTGCTATTCTGCCTAGTAACAAGGGCAGACGTGGGTGCTGGCCTTGTGCTCTTAATGCAGGATAAAGTCAAGAAACCTTTTGTTGGCAGCAACACACAGCTAATTGAGTCCAGATCTCACACTCTTTCGAAAAAGCATTCAACCGGGATTCTTAAGGGCCTATATAAGTTTTCCTAACTGCTTCACAGAGAATCAGGCAGGCATTAGGCAGGTAGATGCCTCTATGGAAATTGAATGTTTGATGATGATAAGGAGTCTGGAGGCTAAACCAGAATAATAGAATAACAGAGTTGGAAGGGATCTTGGAGGTCATCTAGTCCAACCCCCCCTGCTCAGGCAGAAAACCCTCTACCATTTCAGACAAATGGTTGTCCAAATGACAATCCACAAATGGTTGTGGAATTTGTAGATCAATTACATCGGCCTTTGTAGGACAGAGAGCTGGGAGAAGATTCATCCTCAGCGAACTTCAAATTATTAGAAAGTATTTACCGGCAATGCTCAAGAATCAACCAAGCCACCCCGCTGAACCCAAAGAGTCGCTCAAAGATTGAGACAACTTTAGAATGAACCAGTCACGGCAGGCGGAAGAAACCAATCAGGGAAACATAACTCAACTTGAAGCTTCTGCTTTCTCTGTGAGACTACAAATATTATGAAGTAGATATTAAACACTTAGTGGATATAATTAACTTCCCATTTAGCTATATCTTTCTAACGCAACCACAGATAAGAATAGCAGACTACCATTTAAGTTTAATGAACATTTTAAATGCATACGAGGACTAGCTTTTCAGGCATCTCTCTCTCTCTCTCTCTCTCTCTCTCTCTCTCTCTCTCTCTCTGTGTGTGTGTGTGTGTGTGTGCGTGTGTGTGTGTGCATATCTTCTAAGATTCCTTTTTTCTTTCTGGAAAAAATATTGAATTCATTGTACTTGCTTTAACTTGTTGTTTTTTGGGGTAGATCTCCATCACATGAGCTCCAAGCACCATGGTTTTGCTGACTTTGCAAGGAAAGGAGAGAAGGAAAGAAGAAAGAGGGAGGGAGGGAGGGAGGGAGGGAGGGAGGGAGGGAGGAAGGAAAGAAGGAAGGAAGGAAGGAAGTTCCTGAGGACACAAGATTCTGTCTGGAATGAGACTAAGGACATGGTTAAGAATTTTATATGTCACAACACAATACAGAAAAGAACTGCTTCATTCTTTTTGGGCAATATTTCATTACTGCATTTCATCATTTTTGTCCAAGTGTTCATTTGTCAAATGAAATCTTTGCCAAACACTGAGATACCTTGTAATGTTACATAAAATGTTTCAACACATGACCAGTAAGACAGAAATGCTGCACATCTTAGTTATAATAAAAGCTACTTCTATTCAACTTTTGGGACAATGAAGTCCTTACTAATATCATATGACATTTATTTATTTAGGAAGCTATGTCTTGGATGGTGCAAGAGCTTGGATGCTTCCCTCCCGAGCATCCTTGTGACTGGAGGTCAGGAATTCAACCAAAGGGCTTCTACAAATATTGTCAAGTTTGCAATGTACATGGAAGATCACAGGTTGTCTCATCCACTTTCGGATTTCTGTATTTTAATTTTTTAATTCAATTACAGCGTTGCCCTATCAGTGAGACAGGGGCATATAAACTTCATAAATACATACATATGGTACAGATAGATGATAGAAACAGAGATGATAGATAGATAGATAGATAGATAGATAGATAGATAGATAGATAGATGTATAGAGATAGATAGAGATATTGCTTGTTGCTTCTGAGTCTGCTATCCCAAAGCAAAAGGCTTACCAAACATTGAGATTATCTTCCGCAATAATCCAGCAATTTACAGGATTATTGCAATTTACAGACAAAAAGGCTGATTCTAAAAGATTGGGAAGGCCAGAACAACAATATATACGCCCTTCTGTGCTGGTGGAAATAAACCCTTGTTAACCTATAAAGCAAATGGCTCTGGCAGTTGTATCATTACCCTTCCGGTCATTAAACTGTCCAAAAGCTTTCTCCTTGAATTGTGTTTGTGTGTTGCAAAGAGACCGTGTCAAGGTGAAATGAGGAATGGGCCTCCCCTTCCAAGTTCCAGAGTTCCCATTGATATATTTTAGGATGTGCGTGAGCAAGAAAAGACGTTCTCAGCAGTCACCAACCTGCCCTAGGTGGCAATATAATACTCCAACAGCTGCCCCATCAATCCAGCTCTCCCTGGGCCAACTTCCTGGCACTCAATCTGGTGGAGGTTGTCAAGAGGAGGCAAGACAAGGTGAAGGCAGAATGTTCAGATCCATCCTCCAGATGTTGCCGAGAGAAAGTGAAGGAGGAAATAGCAAGTGAAGTGACGGGCATCAGGTCAGCCCTCCCAAGCCCATAAAGCTTCTAGACAGGCATCCGAGGCAGAACATCTGTCTGAAGCTCCGTCTCCTGTCCCCCAGGGGGTCTCTGAGAAGACAGATGTGGCTCTCCATGTTAAGCTCTTAGACTTGCATATTTAACTTACAGGCCTCAATGTGTTATATTTTTTGGAAGAAGGGAAGCAGGACTGGCCTTTTAACTTTCCAATAATGATGGAGGAGGAGGAGGAGGAGGAAGGAAGGAAAGAAAAGGAGTGAGTGAGGGATGAATGGAGGAAAGATGGAGCTAGGGATGGAGGAAGGAAGGAAGGAAAGGAAGGAAGGAAGGAAAAGGAGTGAGGGAGGAATAAATGGATGAAGGGAGGAAAGAGGGAGCTAGGGATGGAGGAAGGAAAGGAAAGGAAGGAAGGAAAAAAGGAAGTGAGGGAGAGATGAACGGATGAAGGGAGGAAAGGGAGCTAGGGATGGATGGATGGATGGATGGATGGATGGATGGAGGGAGGGAGGGAGGCACTCTCCACTGATTTCCTGGAGAGGAGATGGGCAGAGACAAAACCCTCAATAAATGTTCCTATGCATATTACTTCAATATTATTTCTTAGTGGTGGGTGAAGGAAGTAATGGGCAAAATTAATGAAAGGCTAGAAAAGAAATCAATCCCAAAACTACATTTTTACTACCAAATATATCGAGGCGTCTTTATGCTTGTACTTTCGGTTCCTTCTCGCTTCAAACTTCATCAAATGGAAGACAAATTTCTCCAGAAGACGTACCTGGAATTGACTTCTTCCCTGTTCTCCCCGTCTCTTCCCTCTTTCCTAATAGCTTCATATTTTTTTTAAGCAGAAGCCCAGAAATATGAGTCTAAAAAAACAACAACCCACACACTATATATATCCTTTGATGTCATGTTAACAGCGGTTGGTAGAACTGCAACTGTATTCACTTTTTAACTGCAAATAAAATAGCCATTATACTTGTAAAATATTTATGGGGAGTGTTATTGGACACAACATGGCTTTGACAATATAGATTTGAAAAACTGCTCCTTCTTTTTGGCGTTCATGGGGCAAAACGTTCTTGCAATATATCACTCACGTAACCAGATCTCAATCACTATCCCCCTTCCTCTTAGGTAGTTGTTAAATTGATGCCAATCCAGGAAACTCAGTATGTGTGTGAGCATTAAGTGAGAAAGAAGGTTGCTTAGTTTAGGGATGAATAAGAAATGATCTAGTCAAAGATTTACAAGGCACAGAGAAGTTATAAATTGGCTTCCGATGCTATCAGCCCTGAATCTTTCTTCTGCCTGAATATTGTAGCAAGCGATATATTTAAAACGTATTCACAAAGAGCTTTAGAGGAAACTCTTGAATCAAACAAAAATGTGCAGCTTAAGGCATCTGGCTACAAACCAGGAGGCCACCACGAGTTCGAGTCCCGCCTTAGGCACGAAGGCAGCCGGATGACTTCGGGCCAGCCCTAGGAAGGAAGCAATGGCAAGCTGCTTCTTGAAAAACCTTGCCAAGAAAATTGCAGGGAGTTTCCCAAGCAATCACTGAGGATCAAAACTGACGTGTGTGTGTACACGTATGCGGGCACACACACACACACACACACACTCCAGCCTCCCAACCAACAACTATCTATCCCACCCACCCCTTATTCAGATGCTCCAAAGGAAGTAGGAATTGTGGACTTTTCCCATCTTTTGCTACTATTCTTTTTTTTTTTTTTTTTTTTTAGCAATGGGCCATTCCTTCCTTTGCTTTGCTTTTTTTTCCCTACTGACATGGCCAGAAACACACTTTTGTTCATTTGGATTTCCTTGTAAGCTTGAGTTCATTTGCTGTTGTAATCTTTCCATCCTTCTTTTTTGCAAAAATAAATAAATAAATACCTACAGACAGTCCTTGACTTACAACAGTTCATTTAGTGACTGTTCACAATTAAAATGGCACTGGAAAAAAGTGACTTATGACCGGTTTTCACACTGACGGCCGTTGCAGCATCCCCATGGTCACGTGATCAAAATTCAGATGCTTGGAAACTGACTGGTGCTTAGCAACAGAAAACTTGGGCTTATATATCATCTGTTCAAAAACAGCTGGCATTGTTTCTACTGAGGTCCAAGCTTACTACTCTGAAATTTACTTTATTAGGAATGATTCCCAAGCAACGAGAGTGATAATCAGTTAATTGGCTAGTTTATCCATTCTTTTTCTTTTTAACAATCAGAAAACGATACGCGGCTTTAAGCATTACAACACATTTTTAAAAGGGGGGGGAAATGAAGTCAAGCATTTCTAACACAAATTTATGCTTTCTGAGCATAATGGCTTTGTGGGAATTGTGATACCACCAACCTTTTGCTTTTTAGCCAAGTGTTGCTTTAATTACCTGCTAATCTAAATCATTCACTTCAAATTAATTGACTAAAAATTGTTCAAGACGTGCAAGTGGTAATTAAAACATTAGAGCAAAGAACAAAAGAGATGCCTCTATACTTACCTAAGATTGATGGGACTGAGGTTTAGTTTAGAAGAAAGTCTGTTTTTCAGATGGAACTTGGGTGCCCTTAACAATAGTTGGAAAGTCACGGATTTAGCCGATGGAGATTATTCTAAAATGGAGATGATGTATTGAGAGATTTGTCACTCTCTACATTTATGGAGATGGTAGAGCAGATAAAAATGGCATAAACTATTCCTGTTGAAAAGCATTCGGTGGGGCTACCTGGATATCTAAATTTTGCTTTTTTCACCCTTTTTTCATTTTGTTTTTTAACCCTTACACACAGAAAGCTCTGTGTGGTGTCTGCTTTGATTGGTAGGGTCCTATTTTTCTAATTCACCATCACAGCTAAGTGCCCCTCATTATCCTGTTCAAACCTGGCCATTTTATTATTATTATTATTATTGAATATTAAAATTGAAAAGTCGGTGGTGCTTTATCTGGTTCATTCACCTGTTAAAAGAAGCCCACTTATCTTCTTACAGTGGAAAAAGTATTTTGCGAGCAGAAGAGGAGAGAAAAAAAAAGCAGTCCAGTTTCTAACTATGGAAATTTTCACTCGCTGAATGCACCAATATAAAAAATTGTCTCGGGAATCCAAAGCCTCACAGTTGATCCAAGAGAAGAGAAAAGCTGTCAATCACTTTGAAAAATAGTTCAGTGCAGATGGTGGGGGGGAAATACATCAGTTCCTTGAAACAATCTGGTCTTCTAAGGGTGATGCTGATGCATCCAGTGAATTTTTCCATAATTTGGAGGAACTGCCAGGGTGAAAAAAGCAAGGGAAGACAACTGCCATTGTCAACTCAGCCTTTTATTTTGTAGCCAAACACACGTCCCTTCCTGAACCCCTAAGAAAAAGTAAGTCAATTCTGAGCAGCCCAGTTGCTCACCGTGTTGGCATCGCCTTTTGAGATACAGGCAAATCCTTCTGGGTCTTCCATAAACCTGGTTGCTAAATGATGCAGTCAGTAAATGAAAAAAAAACCCACAAGACTGCACCGGACTTACCATCCCACTTCTGCTTCCGTTGTTAAATAACAACAACAACAATAATAAAAAAGTTGGAAGTGACCTTGGAGGTCATCTAGTCCAACCCCCTGCTCAGGCAGGAAACCCTATACCATTTCAGACAAATGGCTGTCCAGTCTCTTCTTAAAAACTTCCAGTGTTGGAGCATTCACTGCTTCTGGAGGCAGGTTGTTCCACTGGTTAATTGTTCTCACTTTCAGGAAATTTCTCCTTAGTTCTAGGTTGTTTCTCTCCTTGATTAGTTTCCATCTGTTGCTTCTTGTCCTGCCTTCAGGCGCTTTGGAGAATAGCTTGACTCCCTCTTCTTTGGGGCAGCCCCTGACATATTGGAGCACTGCTATCATGTCCCCCTCGTCCTTCTCTTCGTTAAACTAGACATCATTGCAGTTGTTAAGCAAGACATCGTGTGACCGCCCCAGGCTTATGGCACTTCTGCGGCGTTCGTTAAGTGAGACATCATGTGACGTGCCTTGTGATTTTTTACTTCCAGCTTCCCCAAAAGCTTCGTTGAGCTGAAGTCAGCCGGAGAAGGTATCAGTGATGATTGCATAGGCAGGGGTGCTGCGAGAGTCCAAAGTTTTAATTGTGAGTGAGATGTGCATTCTCTATATTTGATAAGTAAATTTAATCATAAATAAAGACCCGCCGGTTGCAAACCACCTTGAGTTTCAATCAGGTGACCGTGAGTATTCTATGACCGTGGTAAATACGAACTCATAAAGTTACTTTTTCAGCACCATCTGAACTAAACAGGGCAGACCTTAAGCAAAGTCTAGCTGCATGCAGCTGTCACCTTTGGAAAGGCATCAGGATTTTACTCTTTTCTCTTCCAGATCAAGCTGGAATAGGGGTGACATGATAGCAGTGTTCCAGTATCTGAGGGGCTGGCACAAGGCAGAGGGGGCCAGGTTGTTCACCAGAGCACCAGAGGGAAGGACGAGAAACAATGGTTGGAAACTGATCAAAGAGCGAAGCAACCTGGAATTAAGGAGAAACTTCCTGGCAGTGAGGACAATCAGCTTGCCCCCAGAAATCGTGGGCGCTCCATCACTGGAGATTTTTAAGAAGAGACCGGACATTCACCTGTCTGTGACGGTATAGGTTCTCCTGCTTGAGCAGGGGGCTGGACTAGAAGACCTCCAAGGTCCCTTCCAATTCTATTCTATTCTATTCTATTCTATTCTATTCTATTCCCTGTATGCATATCTCAACTCGTTTCCATGCACGGAATATTGAGTTTTGTTTCAGTAAACAACCAGCTATCTAGAGGGCTTAAATCAAAGATGAGGGTGACAGTATATTATCTCCTCCAATAGCCTGCCTTTTTTTCCTTCCCAAAGTTTCAAAATATGGGCTTCATAAATAAAATATACAAGGGGGCGCTGTGAGTACGGTATTGATCCCAGGTGTAAGTTGAGATGTTGAAAAATGCAGCGCTGGCATTCGCGGTCTCACAAAACAATGATAAATCTCCCCGAGTCATAAAAGAGCCAAGGTTGCCTACCCCTGGCCTAGGAGAAAGTGACTGGCCCAAAGTACCCCAGTTGGCAGCTTTTTTCTTCTCCCTTCTTTCTTCTCCTTCTCCCTTGTTCTCTTTCTCCCTTCTTCACCTTCTCCTTCTCCCTCCTTTCTTCTCCTTCTCCCTTGTTCTCTTTCTCCCTCTTCCTTCTCCCCCCTTCTCCCTTCTTTTTTTCTTCCTTGTCCTTCTCTCTCTTTTCTTCTTCTTCCATGACAGGGGTTAGGCAAGCTCCAGCAGGTCAAGAAGTTCCCCTCCAGACCCAGAGAAGAATCAGATGCCAAGCACACACCACGGCCAGGGGAAAAGATTATGAATAAATGTTTTCAATACATTTAATCTAGGCCTGGATTGCAAGTATTAATCAAGGTTACCTATTCTTTGAGCTCCCTAGCTCTGTTGCCTGCTGCAATTTTATTCTTGATGTGCACATTGGGAGAACGCAAAAGGTCTTGGCATTTCAGAGCTTGGGAAAGTTTAATTTGTCTGTTTGTCTGCTAGACAACTTAGATGCATCAAATACATGGGGAAATATTAAAGCTATTACGAAAGCAGCTCAAAAGCCTGGGTCAAGAACCAGGGACAGCATCTCAGAAGAATCTATGGGAAGCAAAATCTAGACCAGGGCTTTTCAACCTTTTCACCCATTGTACCACTTTTAGGATATGTACCAACAGTCGCCTAGCAAGGTATCAAAAACTTGACCCCCCCCCC
>NW_015386114.1:295598-309671 GCF_001527695.2 Protobothrops mucrosquamatus | reverse complement strand
CATAGGAACAGAAAAGGTTCAGCATCATGAAAGTTTGTGAATCCCAAGCGTGCTGTTTAACTTTGCATGAATCCAGTGGGAGTTAAAAACATCTTAAAGTTGCTGAAGTGAAGACTTTAAATTGTATCCCTGCGTTCCATATATTTGCAGTGCTTACCTTCGGTGAGGTAGCGGTGTTTAAACATTAGCATTAGCACCGTCAGTACCACCACCCTATCTTTGAATAAATGCCAGGCTAAAATATTCCATTCACACTCAAAACCCATCCAGAAAGCTGGAGACTTTCACCATTTGCTTTTCAAAATCCCTCTAAAGGAAAAAAAATATGCTTCATCTATTTGTAAAAAGAAGCAGTTGAAGAAAACCATCCTTCCTTCCTTTCTTTCTTTTCCCTTCCATCCCTCCATCCGCTATCTATTCTTCTGTCTGTCTGTCTATCTCTATTATCTATTATATTTTTGGTTGCCAATCTTTTAAACTGCAGCTTTTATATTCTTTATTTTTAGCTCCTTACCCCACCCCCCCCACCCCAGCGAGTTCTACAAGAATAGAAGGTGAGTTTTTGAAATGTATTATTGAACTGCTGCTTGAAAGTGGTTAGATTCCTTTGGGAGTATATATTTTTTTTCTCCTTTTGCATCAGCTACCAGAAAGCCTTTGCCCCAAAATGCAAGCTAGATAGATTTCAAATAAATAAATGAATAGCTCTGCTTAAGTAGAAAGCTGGCTAGGAACAGGCTCTGTGTTTTTCAGTTTCACAAATATAAATTCTGGGTGGTTTTTTTAAAAATCCCGTTTACACATTGGGATGGTGTGACAGCTCCTTGCACCTCATTTATTTCACTGCAGCATAAATAGTGTTAATATTCTTTCTCTACTGTGTAGTGAATGATTTAAGAACTCAAAATGAGTTTATCACACATCATGTTTTATCCCGCAGTTTTATTTCTCTGACAGGCATATTTTCCCAGGAAAAAGAGTTCCTGGTGACAGGACAATATATTTGAGGGGGAAAAAATGAACTTATCAGAAAAGCATTAAAACACTGTAGAGTAGTAATAATAATAATATAATAATAATAATAATAATTGCTTTAAAAAAAAAACTAACGTTTTGAAAGGTAAATTCCATGTTGGACAGCTCCTTTAAAAATCAATTTGCACTCGCTTCTTTCTGTAAAGATTTATTCCTTGGGGGGAAAAGCCATTAGTATTAAAATGCTTAAAAAGTTGGCAGACTATCTCTAAAGGCATCAATTTCTAGTGCTAATTACAACTAATTATTCACTCTGCAGTTGTAAGTCACATTTGGTTCCTGGGGGGTGAAAGAGAGATTTGTCTCTCTCTTCAGCATAGCATGCTTGGTGGGTTTGTTTTAAGAGAGGTGGAATTGTTATTATTTTTTTCAAGGCAAACATCAGAACAAAAAGAAGCTTAAGCTGGCAAATTCTCAAATTTTCTCTGACACACATCGGGGAAAAGTCAAAGGGCACATAAAGGCACATCTTGTGGTAGAAATGAGATTGATGATTAGCCAAATATGGCAGAATTTACTTTTCTTCCATGACTGTGAAATTATGGTATTTTCCATTAACAGATTGGTGACATCCTCCCCGATTTCAACAGAACTTTAATACGTTTGCCGACAAAGAGGCAAAAATATGTCCCAAGGGTGCTTCCCCCCCCCCAAAAAAATGTAATTGGACGTTCTAATTTTTTTCTTTGAAAATGTTTCACTTCTCATCCAAGAAGCTTTTTCAGAACGAAAGAAGCTTCTTCAGTTCTAAAGAAGCTTCTTGGATGAGAAGTGAAACATTTTCAAAGAAAAAGAAAACAAGAAAGTCCAGTTACCTTTTGGGGGAAAAAAGGTACTGTTGGGACGGCCCTCGTCTGGATGATCGAGAATCTCCATAAACATTTGGCAAAAAAATATGGTTATGTAGTACTTATCCACACTTGGCAAACTGCCTTCTCTGTGCCTGATGTATCCATGTTGACGTTTGGAATATCTTCCTCTTAAGTCTTGAGTAAACTATCATTTATGGTTACAGCTGATGAAGGATGAGCTGTAGTTAAGTTTAGATAGCTATCATGGACACATTGATTTACAGACGCCTTCAGGAAGAAGTTAGAACTGTTCAAAATTCAACAGAAGGAAACTCTATCTTGGGTCTTCATCAAGTTTCACTGTTGTCTTCCCTTGGTTCAAAAATAGAACAAAGTCCACTAGATTAGAGCCAGCAGGAAGACTGTCCAAAGTTCATCAGAAATGACAGCCCAAATGCCAATCTTGACACTATTTCTGTCAGGTCTGATGACAAATTCAGATGCACTTCATGGATGGTTGTGGCGAACCAGCAGAAGGTAGCAGCTGATTAATAGAATCATTCTTTCACTGCCTGAAACCGAAGACTTTTTCTTTCCTTTAGAAAGGAATTGTTTTCTTTTCTTAAAATGTTTTAAAAATTTATTGCTGTGAATTGTTTATTTCCTACCAGTTTTGAACTAGCCTTTCCTTTGCAAGGCTCTAAATATTTTAGGAAGCTTCCATAAGTATCTGGATCTCCCCTCCTTCCGCCGCGCCCTAAAGACATGGCTTTTCCAACAAGCGGGATTGGCCTAGGGAATTTTAGTGGGGTTTTTAAGGGTAATTTTAACGACTAGGCCTTTACAAATATTTTCTTTTAATCTGGTTTTAATATTGATATTTGTTGTAATGTTGTTTTATAAGGCTGTCAGCCGCCCTGAGTCCGGTGAGNAAATAAATAAATAAATAAATAAATAAAATGGCTGAAAGGCAACAGATGCACAGATATTTCAGCCAGAAATTGGTAAAGGGTTAATTGAGTATCAGTGATGCCACAAGGCCTATCACAATGAAGAATGAAAGCCAAGGGAAGAACACCAGGCTCCACTTTACATTCAATGTATCAGAGCATTGCTTGAGATGTGTGTGCTAGATTCACTGATGCTAATACAGTCTTTTGGCAATTATTGAAATTTGGGTCTTCTTGACTTTGCTTTTCTTTCACTCACCTCCTATGACCTGTACGTAAACCGCTTAAAATGCTTATTTTTTTCCAGATAGGAAAGTCTTCTCCTTCAGATTTGTATTTTAATCTGAATTTTCGGTTGCCCTTTTGTCAACTACACACACACACATCCACTTATGAATAATGCTGACATGAGCTCTACCATGATAAAGCTTATACAACTTAATTAAACCCACTTATTCCTACTCCAAGGGATTTCTTTTTTCTTTTTGGGTGGGGTGTCTTTCTCTTCATTAAGGACTTTTGACCTTGTCTTTGGAACTGGTAAAAACATCATCTTTGATCATTGCATTTTGGTAGCTTTTGAGAGTTAGGTTCTGCCTGAAACGACTGCTGATGCTTGTGGCTTTGCTAGAAAAGAGAATCTAAGGCAGGGTTCTTCAAACTTGGCCCTTTTGTGACTTGCGGATTTCAACTCCCAGAATTCCTCAGCCAGGCATGCTGGATGAGGAATTCTGGGAGTTGAAGTCCACAAGTCATAAAAGGGCCAAGTGTGAAGACCCCTGATCTAAGGGTTGAAATGAAGGGTCCTTGGTACTCTCTGAGCTTGGTTGTTTTCGTGCAAATGTTTCATTACCCAAACTAGGTAACATCATTAGCACTGATGATGTTACCTAGTTTGGGTAATGAAACATCCACAAAACAACCCACTTCAGAGAGCACCAAGCACCCCTCAGGACAACCTAACCTTAAATTATTTGTGGTCTTTATGGTTAAAAGAAGTTGGAAAGGATAAACTGAGGAAGTGAATGAGTCTTCCCTTACAGCATGAATGTGCAAATAAAGAATATGATATACATGTAAGAAATACAGGAGACATATGCACAAATGCATCTATGGACAGAGAAAACCCATGACTCCTAACTGAATTTGGAGAATATCTGGGAAGGTGTGCCCTTGAGTTTACCTATGGATGAACAGTTGGAAGGTGTTGACTAACAGGGTGAAAATAATACTCAGGGTTAACATAGATCACGTGGAATCGATGGTTCCAGAAATGGCAATGCAATGGAATGGTAATCAGGGTGGAGCAGAACCATGACAGCTTTCTCAATATTTCCATAATATATAGCACTGATATGCAAAAGATGATATTGAAGAAAGAAATCAATCCTGTGCTGGGCTATAGCTTTGTAAGACATCCATTTTGTCTAAATAGTCGAAACATTCAGCAATGAAGCCATCACAATTTATGCGGCAGATCTTGATAGGGTTCGACAGAGAAATGCTAGATTTCATTTCCCTTTTCTAGGCCGAGTCTTAAATAGAGAAACGTGAATGTGAACGTACCAAGGGATTCTTGCAGCAGTTTTTACAATGTACAGGTAGTCCCTGACTTACAGTTCATTTAGTGACCCTTCAAAGTTACAACAGCCCTGAAAAAAGTGACTTATGACCGTTTTTCATACTTATGATCATTGCAACATCCTCACGGTCACACAATCAAAGTTGAGATGCTGGGCAACTGACTCATCTTTATGACGGTTTTGCTGAAATTGACTTCTCTGGTTAGAGAAAAAACATCACCTGCATCTCTTGGTGGCTGGAAGCTTCTGGGGGAATTTTTTTCATAAAAAAATGAACTTGTGATTTGGGCAATTAGACAGTGCAGATTAGAGAAAGGAGAATAATACGATGTAACTTTAGAGAGAGAGAGATTAAAACGTACCTGTGCTAAAAATTGCCATGAAAAATATCTCCTTTATATCTTTTCTTTTTTCTTCACTTTTCCCTTTTATTGCATGTTTTGTTTTTTCTTCAATTCCTTTCTCCTTTTCTTCTTTTCTTACTTTCCATCCGTTTCCATCCTTTTTTTATCATCTGGCTTAAAAGTTGTAATAAAAATTATATACAGAAAGGAAGAACTCTACCTTGTCCCAAAAGCCGTGAGAAATATTGCATTTGGAAACCGCTATCCTTTTTTCTTTCAAGTGTGCTTGAAATAGCAACGCTTTCAAAGCAAAGCAAGATTCTTCATTCTAGATGTGCTCAAATATTTCCAGAATGTTCTGCTTTCTAACAAAAGAGATTGCTCTGAAGCACCCTCCAGGCATGGCCTGACCTAGAAAAAGTGCATAGCACAGTTTGACTCTTCCACCAGGCTTCAATGTTTCTATATTCCCAACTCTGCCAGGTCTCTGGGTGAAGACAAAAAGTGTACAAGTTCTCAGCTGGCAGAGTGTAAATGTGTCAGGTGCCCTTCACTTAGGGAGAAAGAAAGAAATCCTTGGCTTACAACCATTCTTTTAGTGGCCATTTGGAGTGACAAATGGCACTGAAAAAGTGACTTATATAGGTAGTCCTCAACTTAAGAGCACAATTAGGGATGAGGGATGCCATATCCCTTTTAATTCTACCCTCACCATAACCAGTGACATAAGGAATACAGGAAGATGGACTTACAATTACATGATTACTCAAATACAGAATAACAGAGTTGGAAGGGGCCTTGGAGGTCTTCTAGTCCAACCCCCTGCTCAAGCAGGAGACCTTATACCATTTCAGACAAATGGTTGCCCAGCCTCTTTTTGAAAGCCTCCAGTGATAGAGTACCCACAACTTCTGGAGGCAAGCCGTTCCGCTGATTAATTGTTCTCACTGTCAGGAAGTTTCTCCTTAGTTCTAGGTTGCTTCTCTCCTTGATTAGTTTCCATCCGTTGCTTCTTGTCCTGCCTTCAGGCACCTTGGAGAATAGCTTGACTCCCTCTTCTTTGGGGCAGCCCCTGAGATATTGGAAGACTGCTATCATGTCCCCCCTCGTCCTTCTCTTCATTGAACTAGACATCCCCAATTCTTGCAATCGTTCTTCAGATGTTTTATCTTCCAGCTCCCTAATCATCTTTGTTGCTTTTCTCTGCACTCTTTCCAGAGTCTCAACATCTTTTTTATATCGTGGCGATCAAAACTGGATGAATCTAGGGACTCTTTCCTACAGGGACTTTTTATATTTCTGATATTCTTATGCCTGTATGGAACTGCTGTGTCAACATCTCCAAATTAGGATTTATAGTTCCATAACAGGAAATCAAAAATGTACAGAAGGTGTTGGGCACTGGTGTGGAAAGCAGAAAAGCCAGAAAAATGTCTGAGAGAAACCAAGCAGCCCTACTTAATAAATTCTAAGAGCTCTCTGGGATTCCAGAACGCTAACCTGAAGAGTGGAACCGTATAAAACAACTCCGTGCAAAGATGCTCAATAGTGAAATCAATTTTCCTCCAAGGGATTTTAGTCACATGCTATAAAAAGAATCCCAGACAACTGCCTGAGGTTGATAATTAGTTTTATCGATAGCAAGAATAATCTAAGATCTCACTCCTGGAACGATAGGCTGTTAATTTGGAAAATGAAAGGAGGTGAGCACATACAACTCCACCGGTCTCCTGCAACTAGTAGTCAACAAAAAACGTGCTGAGATATTTCTTGTAAAGCCAAGCCTGAAGCAGATGTTCAGTGTGAACTGTGGTGTGTTTCTAAGGCTCACCGTGATGCTTCCCCCCCCCCCGCCCCCTTGTTTGTGACAGGAGGAATATAAGGCCAACATACAATTTCTTAATCTCTGAGAAAACGCAATCTCTTTGAACAATTTTCCATAATGGGAGTAATAAAATTGGTACTTAGTCCCTTCGGTGCTAAAAACCAATTTACAGTGCTTTGCATATTCTTGCCCCTTTCTCTCCTTTTAAGAAGCTTTACAGTTCAGTCCGAAGCTAAGAAGGAAACTATTTTCAGGTTTAAACTTTGTTGTCTATAAAAAAAGAAGGCTCTCCTTGACTTCATAGTTTAGAAAATTATTTCCATGTTATCAAAAAAAAAAAGTCCATTTTAAATTCTGCAGCAGACAATTTGGAATTGTGGTTAAAGGCCACCAGGCGAGAAACCGGGAGACCAGGCATTCTAGTCCTGCCTTAGGACTGGATAGGCTGGGTGACTTTGGGATAATTCCTTGGAAAAATGCAACGGAAGAGGCATGGCTGGCTGGGGGATTGTTCTGGAGAGATAGCTTTTCAGGGGTGAGAAGATCCCTAAATAAAGTAGATTTTGTGTTTGTGTGTGGGGGAATCTGGGAAGGCAGGAGGAATGTCTCCTGCAGACCTCTTGAAAACCTTGGTCAGCAAAGGAGCTATCATCTACAGTAAGGAAGAAAAGGATAACAGAATGAAAGAGTTGGAAGGGACCTTGGAGATCATCTAGTCCAACCTCCTCCTCAAGCAGGAGACCCTTACAGAATCATAGAATCACAAGCATTGGAAGGGATTTTGGAGGTCATCTAGTCCAACCCCCTCCTCGAGCAGGAGACCCTTACAGAATCATAGAATCACAAGCATTGGAAGGGATGTCGGAGGTCATCTAGTCCAACCCCCTCGAGCAGGAGACCCTTACAGAATCATAGAATCACAAGCATTGGAAGGGATTTTGGAGGTCATTTAGTCCAACCCCCTCCTCGAGCAGGAGACCCTTACAGAATCATAGAATCACAAGCATTGGAAGGGATGTCGGAGGTCATCTAGTCCAACCCACTCCTCGAGCAGGAGACCCTTACAGAATCATAGAATTACAAGCGTTGGAAGGGACCTCGGAGATCATCTAGTCCAACCCACTCCTCGAGCAGGAGACCCTTACAGAATCATAGAATCACAAGAGTTGGAAGGGACCTTGGAGGTCTTCTAGTCCAACCCCCTGCTCATGCAGGAGAACGTATACCATTCCAGACAAGTAGCTGTCCAATCTTTTCTTAAAAGCCTCCAGTGATGAAGCACCCACAACTTCTGAAGGCAAGCCATTCTACTGGTTGATTGTTCTGTTAATTTCTCCTTAGTTCTAAGTTGCTTCTCTCCTTGATTAAATAAAATGAAATGATTTAGCTGAATGAAATTTGGCTTTGCGAAGAAAACTCTGGGTAGGTGAAACTGCGTATAAACTTCTGGCAGACCAATTGGACATTGGCAATGACACTGACAATATAAAGAAGCATCAGAATGACATAATTGCCAAAAATGTAAAGAAATTAACTCAAAGTTGAGTTGAGTTTCTTCAATGTAATAGGTCCTAGTTAAAAGAAAGCAACCCATTTTAAAATGGAAAGATGTACACAGTTACCTGTCTTGGCTCTTTAGGACCCAGAGAATCTAGAAAACTTTGCAAGCCTTCTAACTCCTTTTCCTTTTCAAGCATTTGTCATTGTTTTTGCATCTGTCCCTCTAGTTCCAGAGACTCTTCTGGAACTAGACATGCATCCTGTTGCTTAATTGCTGTCGAAAACAATCCTTTTCTGCTCCAGGCACCTGGATTTGAATATGCAGAGACCATAAACAATTGGAATGTTTGAAAATTATTCTTTAGGCACAAACAAAATAAAACAAAACAAGCTACTGGCTAAGGTTACATATTGCATTAAACCATTTTTATCTATGGCTTATTGGGTTCAACACAACACATGAATGGCAAACCAGAAACATGGTTTAGCATGTTGGGTGAGCACAGTCAGATTGGTCATGATGCTAATCACTTGTTCATACCTTTTTCTGGGCAACGGAGTTCCTAAAACAGAGAAAGGAGGAAACAGTTTCAAATCTGGGTCCATTTCTTTCACTTTCTGGGAGCTAAGCCATCATGTATCAAGAACTATTCCACTGTGTAACATTTAAGCAGAATTCTTAGAAAGCAAAACAAAACAAAGCAAACCAAATCAATCCTGGAATATTTTTCTTAAAAAGAAACTGGAAAGAAAATAACCAATTCAATATTTGCACAACAAAATAAAATCAAGGGCTGCATGGCAAGATTTTAATGTGGTGGGGAAAATGTAAGCAAAACACAAAAACACAGAAAAAGGACCCTGAATTTTAGGTGGGGAGGACCCAATAACTAGAGGGGCAATCTATTGCAAGAGAGGTAATCCCCATTAGCCCCCACCCCGCAACGCTGGCTAATGGGACCTGTAGTCCAAAGCATCTCCCATACTGTATGTGTATGTATATGTGTGTGTGTGTATTGTATTTTGAAAGCAACTTCTTGCTCTCTGTTGCAAGAAGGAAGCATCCCTACCAACATCCCCCAGCCCAGAGGTGGCTGATGGGACTTGTAATCCAAAGCACCCCCAATATAAGCTCCAGACTCCCTTTGAACCTTCAGTCCTCCAAGCACTTCTGCAAAGTTAATAGAGATAATTTTTAAAAAGGAGCCTTTGCAGGGGGGGGGGGGAGAAGGCAGCCTTCAACCGACGAAAAGCTAAAGCTACCCCAGCCTGTCATACAAAAGGGGCGATCGCTGGCTGGCTGATGGGATTTGTAGTCCAAAGGGTCCGTGGGCGGGGGGCAGAGGGACCCCAGGTGGGGCGAAGCTTGCATTTACACAGTCACACACACACTCACATACACGTGCCTGCCTCCAATCGCCCTCACCTGCGCGGCCGCGGCACACCTGCATATGATGAGCCGGCTCGTTCTGCTGTTCGCCGTCTCCATGGCAACCGCCCGGGGAGCCGGGCCGGGGAGGCTGCCGCACGTGAGACCCCTTAGTGCGCGCCTTTCCCTCCAAGAGCTTCTCGGACGGCCTCCCGGTCCTTCGCCACACCCACCTCGGCTATGATTGGCCGCTTTGGAAACCCGCTCCCTCGGATTGGCTGAGGGGACCCTCCCCCTCCGAGGGGCGGGGATAATTTAAAAAGCCGGCGGGCTCCTCAGGCTGAGTTAGAACAGCGGCACGCTGCAAGAGCAGCAGATGCCGCTGGCATTTTGCGTCTCTTCGTTCTGCGAATGAGACGCTGCTGCGGGGCGCGGGAAGGCGTAAAGCCTCTCCCAAGTGCGCCTAGCAGCCGAAGACCTCGAGCCGAAGACCGAAACGTCGCCTCTTGCGTTCTGAGGTAATTCTATAGTTGAGACTCTTAGACATTGTGGGATACGGAGGGGAGTAAGGGTAGCCCCTGTGGTCATTTTAACCACGGCGGATTATTTATAAAATTTATTGTCCGCTCCTCTTACCATAGGGTAACTCTTGGACGGCTTAGTTACATCTTAGTTAAAACCAAATTGTAAGCATAGCACCTGTGGTAATTTTAACCACGGCATATCTTCTTAGGAGTAAAACGCCAGTGGGGGCTGAGGTAATGTGTCAACGGTGTCTAATAATAATAATATTGGAAGAGACCTTGGAGGTCATCTAGTCCAACCCCCTGTTCAGGCAGTCTTATTTTAAAGGACTCCAATACCACAGCTCACCAAGTGGTTTCCCTCAGGGAATGAGGCAAACATCTGGGTCCTGAATAATGTTAGCCAAGGCCCAAGTTTTTAGGAGTGAAATACTGGTGGAATCTGAGGTAATCTCAGCCATGTCTTTGTTGAAAGGACTGAACCACCACAGGTGAGAAAGTTAAAATTAGCCTTAGGAGGAACAAAGCTGAGGCATTTTTTAGCCAGGTGGCAGTTAAAAGGGCTAAACTACCACAGGTGAGAATAAGTGTTAAAATTAGCTTAAAGGCCAAAATGGCTTCAGTCCCTGGAGTTGACCTTCCTTTCTTGAATAAACTCAGCTCTTTAGTTTAGCAAAGTTCTTGCAAGAAGCAAAATGTAAGAGGACTAACTACTTCAAGTAACTAAAGGCAAAAGTTAGCTGAAATTACTTCAGGTCTAGGAGTTGACCTTGCTCTCAGAAATAAAGTCAATTCTTGGGACCTGGGGTAATTTTAGCCAAGGCTCGAGTTCTTCAGCCTAGGTCCTGTTGAAAGGACCAAGCCACCACAGGCAAGTAAGTTAAAATTAGCTTAGGAGTAAAGTTCCTTTGGGGTCTGAGGTAATCTTAGCTATGTCCTTGCAGACTAAAAGTACTGCAGATAAGTAAAGGTGAAAGTTAACTAAAATTACTTCAGTTCCATGAGTTGACCTTACTTTCTTGAAAGAGTCAACTCTGCTGGAGGTCTGAGGTAACTTTAACCAAACTTAAGCTCTTAGAGTAAAATAATGGTGGAACCTGAGGTAATCTCAGCTGTGTCCTGTTGAAAGGACCAAGCCCCACCCCAAGCAAGTCAGAATTCAAAATAGCTTTAAAAGTAAAGGTAAAATTACCTCAGGAGCTGACCTTGCTCTTGGGAGTAAAGTGGGGCCTGAGATAATTCTAGCCAAGGCTCAAGTTCTTAAAGTAAAATGTTGGCTAAGGAATTCTCAGCCATGTCCTGTTAAAAGGACCAAACCACTACAGCAAGTCTGATTGAAGGGTAAAATTGCCTAGGGAGCTGACCTTGCTTTTGGGAATAAAGTAAATTCTTGAGGCCTGAGGTAATTTTAGTCAAAGTTCAAGTTCTTAAAAGAAGCAAAACATGTAGAGGACATGCTACTTTAAGGAACTAAAGGCAAAAAATTTACCAAAATAGCTTTAATTCCAGGAGCTTTCTTGCAGAAAGGTAAACTCTCAGGGCCTGAGGAAATTTTAGAGATGCCTTCCTATACCTGGAGAGTTAGAGAAACTCCTGTGGCTGGGGGCCATATCTTTGGGAACAATAAAAACCTGTGGTCTGGAGGATTTTCAGGGGCACCACATTCCAATTAATTGTATCTTGCTTCTTTCACATGTAGGATAAAGCACATAAAAGCCCCTTTGTAAAATTGCTGAATTGGTTTTTTAGTCTCTGAACATCAAGTGGACATTTGGTGATGTTGATTTTTTTCTTATATTTCAAAGGCACTCACTACGAGAAATCAGTCAAAACTGAAGACATCAAAGGTAGGGTCAGTTTTATTAACTATGTGTTTAGCCAAGAAGCCTGACAGATACTGTTGGCAACTCCACTGGGTGACCCTTTCAGTCCCTGAGCGAGCAGTGAGGGTGAATCAACCTGGAGGAGTCGAGAGTACTTGGCTGCCAGCCTCCTCCAGTCCTTGAGGACCCCCTCAGTACTCCGACTGGAAAGGAATCCTTTTGGTTCACCTTCCTGCCAATGTCAGTACCAGTCAGACTTCTTGGAACCAAAAGTAAACATGGTGATGCAATGTAATATGCCGCCGTATGTAATGTAATATGCCGCCGTATGTAATACAATATGCCGCCGTATGCACTGTAATATACCGCCGTATATCAAGGAAGGAGATTTGTGGTTCATCGTAGAAATGAAGGGTCCTTTGTTTTCTTGCAGATGTTTCATTACGAACTAGAGAATATTAGCAGTGCTAGGAGTGAGTGCGCTTTGCTGTCAACTTATGTTCTAGAGCAGGGGTCCCCAACCCCCGGTCTGTGGACCAGTACTGGGCCGTAGCATGCCAGTGACCGGGCCGCACAAACAACCAAAGCCCCATCTGTGGGATCCAGGCAGCACACAAAACCACACTCCCTCCGATCCACGGAAAAACCTCTCTCCATGTAACTGGTCCTTGGTGCCCAGGGACTGTTCTAGAGTAGAAGCCCCCAACCTTTTGGGCACCAGGGATCGGTTCTGTGGAGAAACATTTTTCCATGGACCAGACGGGGCGTCGTTTCATGTGCTGCCTGCATCCAGCGGATGGGGCTTCACTTGTTTGCACGGTCAAGGTTGCTGGTATACTATGGCCCGCTGCCAGTCAAAGACCTGGGGTTGGGGACCCCTGTTCCAGAGGCTTGTCATTTCAGTATTAGTGGAAATGGTCATGGAGGTTCTTTAGTTCGGTTATTTGCTGCTGTTTGGCATTTCGTAGATTCAGGTGTTCATGCATCTGGTGTTAATCTTGGAGGTCATCTATGCTGATATAGGTGCTGATTGCTAGTGAGGAGGTGTTGTGGTCCTTTTGGGCTGTTGATTGTCTATTGTAGACAGACGTAGATATTGTTTATGGCCATGTGTCAATTGATGGCCAATTCGCCACTGTTCATTGATACTAAATTTTATAGTTTTCTGCCTGGCATAAATTGGTCATGGCGATGGTTCTTAGAACAAAAGAAAGAACTCAGTAGCCCATTTTAATACTAGGTGTGGCTGCTGATTGAAAATAGATTTTGTAGTTTTCTGCCTGGCGTAATTTGGCCATGGCGAAGGTTCTTAGAACCTACTGTAAATAAAATCTTAGCAGCCCATTTTAATGCTAGGTGTGGCTATTGTTTGAGAATAGATTTTATACTTTTCTGCCTGGCGTAATTGGGCCATGGCGAAGGTTCTTAGAACCTAAATAAAAGAACTCAGCAGCCCATTTTAATCCTAGGTGTGGCTGCTGATTGAGAATAGATTTTGTAGTTTTCTGCCTGGCGTAATTTGGCCATGGCGAAGGTTCTTAGAACCCAAGAAAAAGAACTGAGCAGCCAATCTTAATGCTAGGTGGAGCTGCTGATTGAGAATAGTTTTTGTAGTTTTCTGCCTGGCGTAATTGGGCCATGGCAAAGGTTCTTAGAACCCAAGGAAAAGAACTGACCCGCCTATTTTAATGCTAGGTGGGGCTGTTGATTGAGAATAGATTTTCAAGTTTTCTGCCTGGCGTATTTTGGCCATGGCGAAGGTTCTTAGAACCCAAGAAAAACAACTGAGCAGCCCATTTTAATGCTAGGTGGGGCTGTTGATTGAGAATAGATTTTATACTTTTCTGCCTGGCGTAATTTGGCCATGGCGAAGGTTCTTAGAACCCAAGAAACAGAATTGAGCAGCCCATCTTAATGCTAGGTGGGGCTGTTGATTGAGAATAGATTTTGTAGTTTTCTGCCTGGCGTAATTGGGCCATGGCAAAGGTTCTTAGAACCCAAGGAAAAGAACTGACCCGCCTATTTTAATGCTAGGTGGGGCTGTTGATTGAGAATAGATTTTCAAGTTTTCTGCCTGGCGTAATTTGGCCATGGCGAAGGTTCTTAGAACCCAAGAAAAACAACTGAGCAGCCCATCTTAATGCTAGGTGGGGCTGTTGATTGAGAATAGATTTTGTAGTTTTCTGCCTGGCGTAATTTGGCCATGGCGAAGGTTCTTAGAACCCAAGAAAAACAACTGAGCAGCCCATTTTAATGCTAGGTGGGGCTGTTGATTGAGAATAGATTTTGTAGTTTTCTGCCTGGTGTAATTTGGCCATGGCGAAGGTTC
>NW_015386114.1:294208-295302 GCF_001527695.2 Protobothrops mucrosquamatus | reverse complement strand
AGAACCCAAGAAAAACAACTGAGCAGCCCATTTTAATGCTAGGTGGGGCTGCTGATTGAGAATAGATTTTATACTTTTCTGCCTGGCGTAATTTGGCCATGGCGAAGGTTCTTAGAACCCAAGAAACAGAACTGAGCAGCCCATTTTAATGCTAGGTGTGGCTGTTGATAGAGAATAGATTTTATACTTTTCTGCCTGGTGTAATTTGGCCATGGCAAAGGTTCTTAGAACCCAAGAAAAAGAACTGAGCAGCCCATCTTAATGCTAGGTGGGGCTGCTGATTGAGAATAGATTTTGTAGTTTTCTGCCTGGCGTAATTTGGCCATGGCGAAGGTTCTTCTAACCTAAGAAAAAGAACTGAGCAGCCCATCTTAATGCTAGGTGGGGCTGCTGATTGAGAATAGATTTTGTAGTTTTCTGCCTGGCGTAATTTGGCCATGGCGAAGGTTCTTAGAACCCAAGAAAAAGAACTGAGCAGCCCATCTTAATGCTAGGTGTGGCTGTTCATTGAGAATAGATTTTATACTTTTCTGCCTGGCATAATTTGGCCATGGCGAAGGTTCTTAGAACCCAAGAAACAGAACTGAGCAGCCCATCTTAATGCTAGGTGGGGCTGCTGATTGAGAATAGATTTTGTAGTTTTCTGCCTGGCGTAATTTGGCCATGGCGAAGGTTCTTCTAACCTAAGAAAAAGAACTGAGCAGCCCATCTTAATGCTAGGTGTGGCTGTTCATTGAGAATAGATTTTATATTTTTCAGCCTGGCGTAATTTGGCCATGGCGAAGGTTCTTAGAACCCAAGAAACAGAACTGAGCAGCCCATCTTAATGCTAGGTGGGGCTGCTGATTGAGAATAGATTTTGAAGTTTTCTGCCTGGCGTAATTTGGCCATGGCAAAGGTTCTTCTAACCTAAGAAAAAGAACTCAGCAGCCCATCTTAATACTAGGTGTGGCTGTTCATTGAGAATAGATTTTATACTTTTCTGCCTGGCGTAATTTGGCCATGGCAAAGGTTCTTAGAACCCAAGAAAAAGAACTGAGCAGCCCATCTTAATGCTAGGTTTGGCTGCTGATTGAGAATATATTTTGAAGTTT